>NW_021703773.1:2693419-2853679 GCF_005190385.1 Monodon monoceros | reverse complement strand
GGTGGGGGCGCACCTGGCCGGGGCGCAGGGCGGCCGCGGGGCTTCTCTGCTCTTGCATCCAGCCCTCCTCTTTCTCTCGTCAGGGACGGTGGTCTGAAGCGGGAGAAGGTGAAGGACACGTTCAAGGAGGAACAGCAGAAGCTGTACAGCAAGATGATCGTTGGCAACCACGAGGACCGGAGCCGGTCCTGAGCCCGCGCTGCCGCCCGGCCACCTCCGCCCGGGACGCAGGCGCCACGGGCCGCTGCACACACAGGACTCTTCGGGCTTCTTCGAGCTGCCCGGGCTGCTCCCAGGACGAGCTGCCTTCTTGTTCCTTCTCCGCCGAGTCAGCGGGAGGAGTGCCATTAAAGTCCCCTCGCCACCGTGCCCGTGCGGCCTGAGTGCTGGGTGAGAGCCTGCCATCCCCACTCGGGACCCGGGGTGCGGTCTGTCCCCGAGACCCGCCTGCAGGCGGGGACCTCACCAGGCCAGGCCCGCCCCGAGGAAGGCGCAGCCTCGGGGCCCCGCAGACTCGAGAAGAGAACATGTGGTCTGCAGGGGCCCTCGGCAGACTGACGGTCCCCGGCCTGGGCCGCTGGCTACGGGGCCGGGCGGGCACGGGGACCGGTCCTCCCGCTCCGGCCGCACTCTGCCAGCTCGGCCTCGGCTGCCCCGCTGTCCCCTGGGCTGGGGGTGTGGCGACACCTACCTCACCGGGTTGCTGTGGCAGCTCACGCGCTACCACGAGGGGAGGCCGGTCAGCTCAGCGTTGCGGCTCCAGGGCCCAGGGTGGAGCGGGACGAGGGGAGCTGGAGCTGCCCACGGGGCTCCGGGTTTGTTTCTGTGAGTAAATAAAATTGTCTTCGATGGTGACTGAATTGCAGGGTCTTTTCCTTCATGCGCCCTCCCCTGGCTGTGGGCCCGAGCAGCATACTTCCCAGCAGTAGTCTGGTTCTCTGACTTGAGCTGTCGCGGGGACTTGGCTTCTGGAACAGGGACTAGTGTGGGTGGGAAGAAGGTAAAGCCCTCCTGTTAGGTGTTTGCGTAGCTCTGGGTGATTTGGGATTCCCCACACACGGGTGCCGTGGGATTGGAGGTGTGTGACGGCGGGTGGAGGGCGTGCAAGACGGTCTGGAGGTGAGGGCGGGGGAAGCGACGAGAAAATCCCCGCACAGGGCAGCAGCGGGGGCTCTGGGGATTGGGTGCCCCGTGGGCTTCATGCAGCAGAGGGAAGCCGCTGGCTGCCTGCGCCAGCCTGTGGTCACCTGGAGGCAGGTCCAAAGCCAGTCCCCTTCCCCCTTACGGCTTCAAGACTCGCCTGAGTTCACATCCCTCAGGGGAGAGCTGCCTCTCCCCCAACTTCTCCGTCTGTCTGTCCGTCCGTCCCTCCCCGCTCCCTGCTCTGGCAGAGCAGCCACCACACCCTTCAGGGTTTTGCAGCGGCCACGGGGAGGGTCAGCTGTCCGAGCCGCCCTCCAGCCTCGACGTGGGGAGGTGGTGGCGGTGAGCCTGGCTCCAGGGGCTTCTGACCTCAGTCTGAGTCTCCACCCAGCTGCCGGCTGCTCCTGTCCCCTGGATAGCCTCTCATTTCCTCCTACCCGCCCCTGCCAACGGGCGGGAAACTCTGTTTCTCTTTCTATTCCATTTCTCTCAAACTAAAACACTGTTAGGACAGTAAGAACAGCCTCTTATGAACTGTTTTACAAAATGTGCAAGAATAAACAGTGATTTTTAGTCTTTTATAGGCAGTACTGTTCAGTGTTTAAAAGCTGTCTGGGGACTTCCCTGGTGACACGGTGGTTAAGAATCCAGTGCAGGGGACATGGGTTCGAGCCCTGGTCCAGGAAGATCCCACATGCCACGGAGCAACTAAGCCCGTGCGCCACAACTACTGAGCCTGTGCTCTAGAGCCCGTGAGCCACAACTACCGAGCCCATGTGCCACAACTACTGAAGCCCATGTGCCTAGAGCCCGTGCTCCACAACAAGAGAAGCCACCGCAATGAGAAGCCCGCGCACTGCAACGAAGACCCAACGCAGCCAAAGATAAATAAATTTTAAAAAACCAACAAAAACACCATTAAAAAAAAAATCTATCTGGAATGATCTTTACAAACTGGTCTTAAAGATCAAGTTCCATTTTTAAAAGTTCCCTTTTCTTTCTGCCATTCAGTATGTTTATTTCATAATTTTCATAGGTACTTTTAAACATTTTGCTTTTAGTTTTCTCACATTCTTTTCAGCACATCTGTCTGTTGCTGATGACATAGCAGAGGACTGCAAGAACCTGGTCTAGAATTGCTGCTATGTAAAGAAATACTTGTGGAGAGTAAGTAATGATTCTTTTCACTGTTACCAGCTGAGAAGGGATGTGAATTACACCCCTATAAATAGAAATTTTTATTTAGTGCTTGTTACAAGAGTACAGAATCATCAGACCACTCCATCCTTTTAAATTGGGGACCCTGCAGGCCCCCAGTTATTCATAATTGGCTTGGGATAACTGAGTCGGTCTTGTATGGTTAAACCTCCTGACATTTAGGAATAACAACAATGAAGCAGGTAAAGCAACCGTAATGTACAAAATACGCTCACTTCTGGGATCCCAGCACCCGGGAGGACAGGTCTTGGAATGAAACCAAGTGGTAGTAAGTAGTGGGATGAGTACTGGCCAGCATCAAATCACCTTCCCGACCTGCCACTCATTTGCCGTTTGGGCTTTATTTCTATTTCCTGATCCATAACTTGGGACTTGGGCTAGGTGACCCCTAAGGCCCTTTCCACATCTGAAATGTCTGTAATTTTTAAACCCCTAGTTCAGACAACTTTGAGCTGTAAAGTCATCTGGGTTCAGACATAAATGAGTTTGAATCCTTCTGCTTCCTGCAGAACACTGGGCTCGTGAAACTCCTTTGGAGGGTGTCACAACGTGTCAGAGAGTCCCCAGGGTTTTAGGTGGTAGTGGGGCTGGGTGGATTTGATTGTGCATCTTGGGAAGACTTTTTTCACTGAAACGTGAGCTATTTTTTTCCCCAGCTAGTTGGCGAAGGAACTTTGTGAAAAGGCTGGTAAGGTCCTCCTGACGGGAAGCTCTGTAGAAGGCTGTCTCCAGGCCAGGGCTCGGGGAGCTCAGCTTGGCCGAGCAGTCTGAGGTGACGTCCAACTTCAGAATTTGATTCTTTACTGGGTCAGAGCCCACTGCTGGTTGCCGCCCTGCAGCCCGATGTGAAGTGTGTGTGTGTGTGTGTGTGTGTGTGTGTGTTTTGGGGGTACGGGCCGCAGAGTCCTGAGTGCCCAGACCAGGCCGGGACGAGCCCTCGGGCACCACCCCAGCTCAGCCCTTCACGACAGCACCTCCCCAGCCATGGGCACTAACCCTGCTGTCCTGTGGAAGTCCTCCAGGTCTATAAACCCTGGCGTTTCCTTCCTGGAGTTGACCGAAACCTCCGTGGTCTGGGGGATGGCGCTTCCAGCGGTCCCTGATGACCAGAGTCCACGGCGTGGCATGTCCCATCCACCTGCTTTGCATCCCGGGCGGCCAGACTTGATTTCTCTGGTTGCACTTGCCCTGAGTGGCCCATCGCCCGGGCTGGGAGGGCAGCTGCACACACACTGCCTCTGGACGGGCCCAGAGACCACCATCCCGCCATCCGTCTTGCGCTGCGCTAACCCTCCTCTCCCCCAGTCAATATGTCTCTCTCCGATGGGAAAGTTAATAAATTTTGCTCTAGATTAAAAGTATTGATCATTTCATTTGTAAACGATAAATAAAAAGGGGGAACTTTTCATCGCAGCAGGGGTAGCGTCAGGTGTGTTTTGCGGGTGAAATTGCGCTGGCTGTCGAGGGGGTGGGCTTCTTATATGCATTCCAGCACGCCAGCAGCATTGATTTCCTATTAGTCTCCCAGCACCACCCAGTACCACATCATTCCGGTACCGCTATTAATGGTCTTTTGATAAATAATCACTTGTAAGTCAATAAATTTTTATTAAACAGTGTGGCTCTTTGATTTATTAAAATCCGACCATGTTTGTCTGGGAGAAAAAGGATGCTGAATTGAAGTGGAGGTTTTCATACATCTTCCTGACGCTGAGCAGTCACGGCACACTCCAGAGAAAAACAATTGCGTTTTAACAGAAACAAAACAGCCGAGTTTGGAACTTGGGCCCAGGGAAACTTTATCTCCAGCAGCCTTGAGGCTCACTCTGCAGGCAGCAGGTGCAGGCCGGGGGCGCCGAGTCAAGAACTTGCTGTTTGCTTCTGAGAGGGGCGAGGGGCCGGGGCTGGGCCCCCGCGATTGCCATCTGGGCAGCACAGACCCTCGTGCTGCAGACGACCCGCCGTGCACCCTGGAGTAGTCACCCTGGACGGACAGACGTTTGGGATCCATGAGAAAAGTTGGACGGCGGGACCTCTTAGCTTCCTCCCTGGTCAAATCACCAAAGTCACATCTTGTGGCAGGAAATGCCAAGAGGTGGTTCATGTGTTAGGTGGAGATCTGGCTATATGGATTATCTTAGAAAGTGGGCTAAAGAGCTGAAGATTGGAGTCTTTTATTGGTGAGATTGTCATTGGCATAAAATTCGCTGTAAAGGGTTGAATTTGCTGTAAAGGGTTTGGCAAGTTTTCACTGAGACTGATATGGCCCCAAACAGACTTGTGTACAGAGAGGCCCAACCACTGGGTACAGAACCAGAACTCCCAGCCCGGAGGGAAGTATGAGACCCGGGAAATGCTCTTATTAGAACTGATGGCCGTCCCCAACCCTGCCCTGATCCAGGCCACTGCTGCACCCTCTTTCCATTCATAACCAGCGTGACAGGTGTTAACAGGAAGGGGCTGCTGAAGCGAGGGTGGCTAGTAAGAAGTTCAGCTGAGGGCTTGAATGTTTTTAAACCTATTATAAAACGTTTAAATCACATTTTAAGATGTTTTAAAATTTTAATATTTTAAACCTGCTGCAAGGTTTCTCTTGTTGCTTGAGTTCCTTTTCTGTCCTGGTCTTGGGGACGACAGCTGCGGCATCGGGGACCCTGAAGGTGGGCAGGATTCAGGTGCGCAGGGCAGGTGAGTGGTGACACGGCTGTCCTGGAGCATGGCCCGTTCTGCCCCATTTTGAGGGGTTGCCCGAGATGCCCAGCCTCTCCCCGGAGGAGCTTTGGGTCCTGTCCCTAGGGGTTGGTCCCACCCACCCCTAGCGGGGCGTAGAGGTAAGCCCAGGCCGGAAAGCCACAGGACAGCTGTCTAGAACGTGAGTAACAGTAAGTATATTCTGCACTTTACACGTGCACAATTCAAGTCCACTTTCAAGGTGAAACTGGAGACGTGACCCATGCTTCACCTGGGCTTCACTTCTAGCCTTTGTTAATTCTCCCCGACTTCCCTCCCCTGTCCTTGCTCATTCAACTCTGCGTTAGGACTTCAGTGGGGCAGCTGGAGAAGACTCATCTTAGGGTTTCTTGCGCTCTGTGAGTTTCCTTCCGGGGATTCTGAGTCAAGTACATTAACTTGGGAGAGAAGTGACTCCTGCTGTCCGGCTTCTGTTCCAGCTGACGGCGGGGGTCGGGGGCGAGTGAGGTCGGCACAAGGAGTTAGAGGGGCATCTGGCCAGCGCCAGGCAGGCACCTGCCGCTCCTGTAGGCACAGCCAGGCAGGAGGCGGCGGGGAACGGTGGACGGTGGGAAGCCCTGTTTCCCTAGAGAGTAAGAGTGGAGGCCTGAAGCTTCTAGAATGGAAGACCCGGTGATCCCGGAGACCTGTGACCTCAGGGTCCGCAGACTGCACTTCACTGCGCATAATGCTCCGCGTACTGCAGACTCAGCGCCGAGGGGCGGGGACTGGGGTCGGGAGTGAGCTGGTACCTTCGCATCAGATGCCATCCGGAGCCCTGGGGCAAGATGTTCTGCTCCCCCCCGCGCCCCCTCCCGCCCTGTTTTGGGGGTCTGGACAGACACCGACCTTCCCGAGCTGAGGAGCGGCTCTGCAGAGGGGCCGAGGGCGCCCAGCTCTTGCGGCGCCTGGTTGGGTGGCTGCAACCCGGGCTCGGGAAGGGCTGCGAGCCCTCGGATTGATCCCCCAGCCGTGATCTGTCATTTCTCCGAGGCAGGCGCTGTTTTCTCTTGCTTCAGGAGCCCCTTCGACACCTGCTTTATTTTTCTTCCTGTGCTGACGTGACGGGAGACAGGTGTTAAACTACTTAATCACTTTAAAATTGTTTTAATTTTCTGGTTTTTATTGATCGCTCCAGCACCAATTAATCAGCTCACTGGACCAGGCAGTTAGTACATTAAAAATTGTCAGGGAGGCCGTGCATCTTGCAAAATGTCTAAAAAATATTCGGCTAGCAAATTTCGTTTTTCTTTGGCACGCAGCAGCCCTTGGGCCGCAGAACTCCCACTCTCGAGGGGCCTCTGCCTCTGGGGCTCGAGTTCGGGAGTATTCGCGGTGCAGGGAGCTTCCGGTAGGAAGGACGGAAGCAGGTGCCTGTTTCATCACTGATTTGCATCTTTCCTTCCACTTTTGTTCTCTGCTTCCAGAACAACATTGGATCTCCTTTCCCCAAGAGGGTTGGGAATTTTCGGGGATGCGGTGCTCGCTCTGGACCCCATGTCTGGACCCCAAGGACTCCGCCGTCTGTAACTGCCCTTGCGACTGGCCGGGCGCCAGGCCCGCAGCCAGGGTCCCTTTCCCCGGCACTTTTAACTTGTCCCGATGACGCCAAAGCCACCGCTCTGGGGCAGCGGCGCTGCTATACTTGGTAAACTCTGTGGCAGGTGGCTGCGTGTCACGCCGCCTTGTCCCTGGCAGCCAGCAGTGAGCCTGAAGTCCGTCCATGGAATGTTCTGGACAGCCCCACCCCGTTGGTCACCCGGTCCTGTGCGGCAAACCTTTGCCACTTGTCTTTTATCACCTGATTAACTGCTTGGCTGTACTTTCTTTTTTTAAAAATTCATTTATTTTAAATTTAGATTCTATTGGAGTCTAGTTGACTTACAAGGTTGTGTGAGTTCCAGGTGTACAGCAAAGCCATTCGGTTATACATATACATATATTCATTCTGTTTTAGATTCTTTTGTACTTTCTAAATTAAATAAAACGTGGACCGAATAAACCAGGGGCTTCCAAACTCATTTCTTGGGGGTAGAAATTTGTTTTCCGGTTTTCCCATTTTTGCCATTTTTTGCCACTCACTTTCCAAAAGCAAGCGCCTTATGTCTTCTGTGGCAAATGAAGTATCAGGCAGCCTGTCTGCGTGGTCTGAGTTGCTTGTTCCCTTCCAGTGGGTACCACCCTCGCAAGCATCTCTCACCCATCACACCCTCTTCCTTCTACTCCCAGCTGACTGAGGGAAGCTCTCTTTCTCTTCTTCCCCGCTTCCTTCCCCGACCCTTCACTGTTCAGTCTGGGGCCCCCTCTGGAACCAGGGCCTGCAGCCCCATCTGAGCCGGGGGCAGGTACAGGCAGCGCCCGCCTGTGGCTGGGGGACTTATCTCCCCCAGCACCCGGCCGCACCCATGCTTATTAATTGGTATATGATTGGGCTCGGGCATATAATCTCATATTGATTTTCCCTCCGGACGCCACAGCTTTATTTGCTCACATCTGCCCTGTGTTTAATTGGTGCTTTGCTCTGGAAAGGAGGGATCTTATCGGCCGGTTTGGGTTCTTTTCCTGGGCCACACAGGCACACACACACCCTCACACTCAAGTCAGTGGCCCAGCCCGGCTGCTCCCTGCCCCTCCCTCAGTGAGCCATTCCTGGGGCGGGGTGGTGGAGAACGACCCAGAAGGGCCTTCTGGAGTCTTCCCGTCTTTACACTTTACCTCACGCGTTGTACCTGATCCCGCCTGCAGTGAAAGTGCCTGTGTGAGGCTTACTGGGGAAATGCTAGCTTTGGAGTCAGCCCTGGGTTCAAACCCACCTGCTCTCTGTGTGTGGCCTCGAGGCTAACCTATTGCATTTTTCTGCACTGCAGTACCTCCCTTTTTAAAATTTTATTTATTTATTTAATTGAAGTATAGTTGATTTACAATGTTGTGCTAATTTCTGCTGTACAGCTTGCAGTATCTTCTTTATCTGAGAAAAAGGCAGCATACCTGCTTTGGAGGATTCTTGGGAAATATGGGTCAGTCACCACACACAGTGCCGGGCACTTAGTACATGCTCAGTAAACAGTGGCCCCATTAAGCCCGTGCTGGTGTGAGAGATCATAGCCTTGTGTGCTGGGAAGAAAAAGAAAAAGGTGTCTCTGGCAGCCACTGTGTCCCCGCGGGGTAGGGAGCATGTGTCCCTAGGCCCACGGTGCAGGGAGAGAGGCTCTGCCCCGATGCACTGCTGTTACCACCCCCTTGTCTGCAGCCAGCACCTGGGCTGTGAGGTTTTGTTTTTCTCTTCTAACTACAGTCCCGCATCTGGGCGGTCCCGCACCCCACCCTGGGGTGTTCATAGCAAAGGGAAGACATAAAGGCCAGAGGTAAACACGAATTTCCTATTGACACAACATTAATTCTCCTGCTTGGACAGGTGAATGTGCTTTCACTCACTTTACCAAGATTAATGATGTGTGTTTGCCCACTAAGAGAGGCCTAATGAAGGGCCCTGAATGAGAGCCTTCTGGGTTGGCTGTGGGAAAGAGGCTGGCAAGCTGCTCTACGTGGGGAGCAACCAGCCTCTCCACCACTGCCAATATCACCACCTTCCCCCTGGAACGAGTAGGACGAGACAACTGTTGGTTTAAGAATGTGTCCTGGGGACTTCCCTGGTGACGCAGTGGTTAAGAATCCGCCTGCTAACGCAGGGGACACGGGTTCAATCCCTGGTCTGGGAAGATCCCACATGCCGCGGAGCAGCTAAACCCGCGCACCACAACTACTGAGCCTGCGCTCTAGAGCCCGTGTGCCGCAACTAGTGAGCCCATGTGCCACAACTACTGAAACCCACGCGCCTACAGCCCGTGCTTTGCAACAAGAGAAGCCACTGCAATGAGAAGCCCGTGCACCACAACGAAGAGTAGCCCCCGCTCGCCACAACTAGAGAAAGCTCGTGTGCAGCAACGAAGACCCAATGCAGCCAAAAAATAAACGTAAAAAAAAAAAATTTCCACATATCAAAACACTAAAAAAAAAAAAAAAGAATGTGTCCTGCCCCAGGGGGTTCTGATGGAGGTTAGCCCGCCCAGCCCGCCCCACCCCCGTACTCTGAAGCTCTCTTCCCACCTGTGCAAACTGGGTCCTCGCCCCACCTGCCCCCAAAGCTGTCGTCAAAGGTCGGGTCAGCCTCTGGTTCATTGCTCTGAAGAGTGACAGAGTATTGGAGGGGCCAGGTCAGGGCATCTAAGGTGGGGCTTCTGGGAGAGAAGCATCAGGACCACCGAGGATGCTCTGAGCCCTTAGGGCAGAAGGCTCCTGGGCCTGCAAGTGACTGGTAACAAGACTGGATCTGAGCAGCTTCTGTTCTGTTACTCGTAGACTCGGCACAGCTCAAACATGGCAAGAAGGGGCCTGCAGCTCGACTCTTCTCAGCAGAGCAGCACAAGACAGATGATAGAGGAGGCTGCAGGGGGTGGCACGGCAGGGGGTGGCACGGCAGGGGGTGGGAGGCAGTTGCTACTCCAAATCCTGGGCTCTTAGGGTCTCTGGAGGATTTCCTCAGCCTTGGGGGTGGGGCGGACAGACCGCCCATCTCCTCCCAGGCAGCCTGAGACGGCAGACATGCCGCCACCCACCGGCCGCAACATAAGTGTGGCTCCCCACCAGGGCTAGGCGCTGCTCTCATCAGGAATCTGATCACGGCTCGGAAGAAAAAAAGCTGGGGATGGGAGGTTTAACCCAGTCCCTTCCTGTCACGAAGGATGGTCCATTACCGGGGGCCAGAGCCGAGAGAGGAGAGCTGGGGAGTAAAGAGAGGAAGTGCGGGGACAGCTGTCAAGGAAGGAAGGCTGGGAAACCCGAACCCAGGGCAGCTCCCCTTTGGCCATCTGTCCCCATGTCCCTACAGGCTCCCTGGCAGGGCCAGCCTATAGGCAAACAACAGGGGTAAAAGAAACATTTTTTTACGCCAATAGTGTTCTTTGAGCTGTAAATTATAGAAACCCAGCTCAACCAGACTGAAGACAAAAGGGTGTGTCTTGTCTCCTGAAAAGGCTAGGCTTGGCTGAAACACTGTCACCAGTTCAGTCCCGCTCTCAGATCCTCTTCCCACCGGGCTGGTCCCTTCCTGGGCAGGCCAATGGCCAGGCCACTTGGCGCTCCAGGTAGAGAGGGAAGCGGGCACTCCCCAGAGCAACCTGGTCCTTCGCTCATTGGCCGGGACTGAGCCGCGGGCCCATCCCTGGACCAATCCATCACGTGACCAGGGAGGTGGCATTCACTGATTGGCTTAGAGTGGTGTCAATCATCCGTGCCCAGAGATGGGGGTGGGTCGGCCTGCCCACACAAGATCAATCAAAAAAATGGTAGGTAGGTTGTTCTCCAGGGTGGCCTTATCAGAGGCCGCAGGGGTCCACACCCGGCGAGCCCAAACCACAGAAGCGCGCTGTGCCCTTTTCCTCCTCGCAGAGGGGAAGCTGCCGTTTACTGGGCAGTGCAGAGTACTCTACAGTTTTCCCGCAGCTGGGCTGCAGAGCCCTCTGCCCTGGCTGTTTCCACCGTGGCATGTGGTGCCCCGGCCAAAGCAGCGCTGGAACTGCAAGGCCAACGCTGCTTTCTCTTCCAGAACATAGAGGCAGCGGGTTAGCAAATTCCTTAGTTAGGGCAGGGTCTCTCCCAAGAGCCCTTGGAGGTTTGAGTGTATTAGATCTTTCCATAGTATCACAGGCACAGGACTGATGCCAGTGGCAGCAGGAAACCAGAAGTGTCCTGCCATCTCTCTGTCCTTCCTGAGGAAGAAGACCCAGACCCTTTGCACCTTTTCTTGCACCCCTGCTGCCTTCCCTGACTATGCGGGTCTTTGTCTCCTGGGCAGGAAGGAAAAGTTGTAGAATTCAGCGTGGGTCACAGAAAAACTCAGGGAGAGCCAACGTGAATTTAAGTCAAGTTGGGCTTCTAAGATCACCATTTGCCAAATTTGTCCACTGCCAAGTCCTGGGGCACTTGTTAACCAGGCACATTCCAGGGCCACACCCGCCCAACTGGGTCAGAATATCCCGGAAAGGCCCTGGGTATCTGTATGTCTGACAAGGCCTAGCGTCAGGCAAGCTTAGGAGACTGCCTAAATGAATATTTTCTCTGGCTGTGGCGTATCTGCTCCATCCAGGGACACTGGCCATCAATTATAGAGCAGCAGAAACCATACCAGGAAAAACGGCGTTCACTGTAATCGTGCACTGCAGTGCACTTGATCAGTGAGCCTTTGATGAGGGGACCTCATCTAGTCCTCTTGTGTCCTCTGTAACTTTCAGGTCCTCATACACCTGGCAGCTGACACAGCCCTGGCCTTAGAATGGAAAGACAAGGAGTTTTGACCTTGGGTACATAGATTCATAGCATTTGAAACCACGTAAAACACAGCTGGAACCTGACTGTGAGCAAAAGAAGAGATCGTTCTGGGGACAAGAAAGCAGGTGCTACGAGGCACACACAGCCCTCCCAGGCAAGGCCAGAGCCACCTCAGGTGCCAGACTAGGCTCAGAGAGGCCCAGAGCCGAGACGCAGGGCGGCAACTGTTAGCAGTGGCTGACAAAGGAGAAAGGGGGGTTTCAGAAGCACAGATCCCCGTGGGCATTTGGTGATGGGATAGAAAGCCCAACTTAGGTCAGTGCATCTCTATGTATCTAACAATTTTTTGTTGAGCACCTAATTTGGGCCAGGCTCTGTGCTCTGAGAAAAGGAGGGTTGTCCATACACACTCACACGGTCATGCCCACCGTCCATCTTCTCGTGCCTACAAACCACCTGGGGATCTGGCTACAAACGCAGATTCGGATTCGGGAGGGTTGAGATGGGACCTGAGAGTCTGCATTTCTAACAAGTGCCCAGGGGAGACTGCTGCTGCTCGTCCATGGACCATGTCTTAGGGTATCGAGGCTTCAGAGCAGGACGCATAGACCCACATGCCTTCAGGGATCAGGCAGGGGATGGACCCTGTGGGGACCAGGCTGGGGATGTGCCAGGAAATCGTGAGGGTCACTCACGGGACCAGGCTTGCTCGGCCTACAGACCAGCTAAAGTTTCTGTAAATGCACTGTTCTGCCCCCCAAAGAAACAGGTCTGCAAACTGAATTCAGCCCTCAGCATCTGACTTGACTCCGTGCCCCAGAGGCCAGAACCTCAGGTTTTTGGCAGGTAAATGAATCTGGTCAAACACGAGGCCTTCCATAACCTCCCGATAGCAGCTGACCTGCCGGGGCTTGAGTACTTATAGGAATGGGTAGCTGTGACTTTGAACCTGCCTGTCCCACTGTGAAGAAGACCCGCTTAGGACTGGCTCTGCCGCTTCCTGGCAGAAGGAAGGAGAGGGTGTGAGCACGCCGATATGGGAATGCCCACCCCCTTTTACACCTTGCAGGTGATTTCAGTGCATCTTCTGCTGGGTCTTGCTGATAACCATATCAGCTTCACTTTACAGATGAAGAGACTGGATTTCAAGAGGTTACCTAACTTGGTCACGGTGACCCAGCGACTACTTGGTGACATGGGGACCCAGACTCGGGCCTGTCGGCCTCCACAGCCCTCTTGAAATAACATAGCAGATACTGTTGGGTGTCTGTATATGCCACGCATGCTCGAGTTCTGATCTTACAGAGACCGTGTGAGGTATGTATAATTACTCCCATCTTACAGATGAGTAAACTGAGGCTCAGAGGTTAAGTCACTCGCCCAGTGACACAGAGAGTGGTGGCACCAGTGTTCGAGCCCAGCTCTAAATGAATCCAGTCCCCTCTGCCATGCTCAGGCAAAGACTCGGGCTGGCTGGTATCTGGGCTCAAATCCTGGGGGTGGCTGAGAAGGAGGAGGGATTGCCAGCAGTGAGATTTCAGTCCCCATTCTTTTCTTTGATTGTTGCCATTGGGATATGGCCATTCGGAACCTGCTAAGACACTGTCATCCCTAGCTTCAGCCCCGCCCTTCTCGGGACACATCAGGTCTTTCCTACACTGGAAGCCACAAGCGGGAGGGCTGTGGATGGGGCAGAATCTTGCCTGCCTTGGGAGCCTCCTGGGCTGCTGGCAGGGCAGGACTCGGTCGCTCTCAGGAGCCTAGGGCTGAGCGTCTTTCTCTTTATTCATCCCACAGGAGAAAAGTTTCTCCTGTGGTCAGAGGGAAGTTGCCAGAAGCATGAATATTCTTAAAGCTGTGTAGTTTTCTTTAACTCAGCATATACAAGAAGGCCCTTTGTGACCAGGAATGGAGAAGGAGAAGGGGGGTGCTATGGCTTATGATTTCTTTATGATGGATGAAGTGAAATAGTCCTGAGTTCCTCCCAGCTACACACACACACACACACACACACACACACACACACAACACACGAGTGTGCACGCATCCACAGAGGGCAAAATTTATCCAAATTACCCTCGGGCATCTGGGCCATTCACCTGTGGCTCTTCCCCTCCTTCAAACTGGGAATCTGGTCCCTAGATGAGGCCTGAGCAGTACCTCTTCCTCGCTTGGCCCCATACTTGGGAGCAGGGTTGAGGTAGGGGGACTCCAGGAAGGCTGGAGGCCTTGACTCAGAGGTTCCAGTGGCAGGTGTCCCAGAACTTGGACATTGGAGGAAGTTTTGTTTAGCTCAGCAAATGTTTCCTCGGCAGAAAAAATTTTCCCTCCACTTGATATAATACTGACCCCAGACAATGTGAATCAGACATGCAAGAATTATAGCTATAATAGAGTGTTAGGATTGTAATACACTTACGAAGAAGGCAAACGAGCCCAGTTTTCTTGTCCCTGGCTTCTCCCCACGCCTGCCTCATGACTTTGCACCTGCATTATGTTGAAAGCCTCCTCTGGCCAGCAGGCCCCAGACTCTCCTCAAAGTGCTCAGGAAATCCTGGGCCCCGTCTGGCTCACAGAGTTTTTCGTCTCTGTGGCTGTACCCGGAGGGTCCTTGGGTCCTCCCAGGTGGCCATCCGGCCTGCTGCAGCTCAGGACCCCCGTGTCAGCTTGTGGCCAGGAGCACACAGGGCAGGTGCGTCCTTGTTTCCTTCCCACCTTACGTGGAGAGAGACCGAGTGTGGGTCTCATTGTGGAATGAGGATCACAGCTCAAAAGCATCCTATATCTTCTTGTTATGGCCCTCCATCCTCCGGGTCCAGTAGGGTTATTATGAAGCCTTGGTGCCGCTGTTTCCAAGAGGCCCCGAGCTGGGGTCTCCCTCCCACCCTCCTTCCCGCTCCAGGCCGACTGCACCAGCCCAGTTCTCCCACCCTTTGGGGCCCAAGGGACCACAGAAGGACTTGCTGGGACAGCAAAGGGGGCAGGCTGCTCACAGCTTGGAGGCCTTGCTGGAGCTGGCATAGATGGTTACAGTTGGAAGGTCCTGAAAGCACATCTCATCCCAGCCTCTGGTTTTACAGGAGAGGCCTGTAAAAGGCGCTGCCCCTTGCGGTAGACGTGAGGGCCTGGGCGTCAGCTCAGGTGGCCTCATCCCACTTCTGGAACTTGGTGTAGGTACCTTCTGGGCCTGTGTTTTCTCATCCATGCAAGAGGGACAAGCCCTCCTCCCGGGTTTCCGGTGGGGTCACGTGACATAGTCGGGCCTTCCACGTGGGAAGAGTTAGTAGGTGTTCGGTCGTTGTCATTGCTGCTCTTCTCTGCCCCGGGATCTTTTCCTTACGGCGCCGAATTCCCCACAGATAATTTCCCCCGTGAGGCCATGAGCTCCTACAGGTCAAGGGCCCTGCTGAGCCCCTCTTGGGCTTCTGTACTATGGCACTGCCTGGCGCACATCACCGAGACTTACCCACGCCTGCGGGCTTCCTGATTCCCAGAGCCCTGTCCCCTGGGGGCAGAGACGCTGCCCTCCAGAGGGGCCCCCCGGCAGCTGGCTCGCCTGGGACCCCACAGACAGTTTTTCGGAAACACATGAGCCCTGGGGAGGTTTCTGGGACTTTTATTTTTACCCTTTATTTGTTAAAAGCCAGTGAAGATGGGCGACTGCTTGGTGCCTTTTGTGCTGCATTCCTCTAGGGCCTCACCCGCCCCGCCTGCTGCAGCCCCCGTCCTTCCCACCTGCTGGGCAGCGCCCTCCGCAGCACCAGCTCCAAGGCCAGGTTGCAGGGTGCTCCCGGGAAGGGAGGGTCGTGGGTTCCATGCGAGCCCCTCCCGCCAGGTCCTCTCCTCTCCTGCAGGGGTACCCCACTGGAGGAACAGGGGGTTCTGAGGTCCCTTCCTGCCCCGAGTCCCTCCCCGGCGGGATGCTCCCTTCTCTCTGGGGGTCCTGTCCTTGCACTGGCAGGCACCGAGGGGAGCCCAGGTGGGAGGCTCTGGGGTGCAGCATGGATGCCGGCGTTTCTCACCTTCTCTCTGCCTCTTACCCCAGTGGGCGCTTCTACTCTCTTCCCGTCCTGGGTTGGGGGATCCCCTCTGAGGGCAGAGTGGAGAAGGGATCACAAGAGGATAGCTCCTCCCAAGGGCACGATCCTTGAGTTGGGTGTCAGGGGTATTCCTTCTTTGCTGGGACCCATTTCCCTTCCCTGGGGTGGGTTTCCTCCCGCCTGGATTAGGTTTTGGGCTCTGGCCCCTCAAGTGGGATACTTCCTGTGCCAGGGTCCGAGGAGGGTCCCTGGACATGCCAGCTCTTCTTCTGCAGTCAGCCCACAGGGAGACGCTTGCCGGAGCCAACAGTTTCTCTGGGGGAAGGCTCCCCCGCCCCCACAACTGCCACGGTGGCGTGTCTGGGACCCCACAGCCAGTGTCCTGGCTGCAGAGCCTGATCGCTTTTCATCTACCTGTGTACTTAGAATCTGCAGAGCTGGCAGGGCCAGGCCTGGGCCCACAGAGGTGCAAGACGGCGGAAGGTGTGCCCGGTCTCAGGACAAGTTCACGTCTCCCTCTTTGCCCCCTCCTCCCTTAGGAGACTGGCCTCCTCCCCCCCCTTCTTCCCCTCCATCTCCTGCTTCTCCCCCTCCATCCTCCCTCCTCCCCACTCCTCCCCCGCAGCCCCCGTTAGACTTTTGGGAACCGCGGGGACGCGGAGGCCGGCGGGGTCAGCCGTGCGCACCCAGGCTGAGCACGGAGAAGGCGGCGCGGTGCTTGCGGAGCAGCAGCCGGATCTTCTCATCGTCTGAGTCGGGGTCCAGCGGCTTGTTGTACTCGTCGTCATCATTCTCCGAGGCCGCGCGGTCCCCTCCCGAGGCCCGGGGCGTGGAGGACGAGGGTTCCAGGGCACTCTTCTTCCGCCACTTGGTCCTCCGGTTCTGGAACCACACCTGGGAGGAGAAGGGCCCTGAGGATCACGCTGGCACGCAGCGTGCACAGGGCCCCTTTGGGGAGGGCGGCTCCACTCGGTGGCAAGTATCCCCCTAGCCTCATCTTTTTTTGTGTGTGTGTGCGGTACGCGGGCCTCTCACTGCTGTGGCCTCTCCCGTTGCGGAGCACAGGCTCCGGACGCGCAGGCTCAGCGGCCATGGCTCACGGGTCCAGCCGCCCCGCGGCATGTGGGATCTTCCCGGACCGGGGCACGAACCCGTGTCCCCTGCATTGGCAGGCGGACTCTCAACCACTGCGCCACCAGGGAAGCCCCCCCCCCCCCCCCCCCCGCCTCATCTTGATCGTAAAATAAATGGTTCAGCAATGGACTAGGCTGTCATAGTCACACTAGTTTTTTTTTCTGAGGGGGGCAATAAAATAAAAACAAATGTGAGTGCAGCAGCCCTTTCATCTTAGCTCTAACCCTCCCTGCGGTGTATCTGCCTCTCCTTTGCCATCTGAGTACTTGGGTGGAAGGAGCTGACGTGCTTTTAACCTCACAGACCTCCACTGAGCTTCATGAATCATTGCCCCCCAGCTATAAAAATAACACATGCTCATTACTGGACACAGAAGCGTGCAGAAAGGACCCAAAGAAGCGGAGTGGTACGGAAAGGGCTTCCTCTTAGACTCGGCGCTTCCTCTCCTTGGGAGTTAACATTGGCTGGAGGGAGCTGCCTGGGGGGGTGGCCGGCTGGAGATGCAGCGCCCTGAGGGAGCCCAGGCCGGGGTCCCCGGCTGCCCCTGTGCTTCCTTCTCCCCTCAAGCCCGTCGCCTTGTCACAGTGCCGGGCAGTTACAGCATAGCCCAGAGCTTGCTTCTTTTGGTGCCTCCCGCCAGAGCCCCTCAGGGAACAGTGAGCCTCAGAGTTGCCAGGGGTCCCCCCGGGAGCCTGAGGGGACAGAAGCTGCCTTACCCACCGAGCTCAGGCCCGAGGTGTGCAGTATGAGAGGCAGCCTTGCTCCGAGCTGAGCAAAGAGGCTCAGACTTCATGGGCAGGCGTGGGGGTGAGTTACCTTCACTTTCGAGTTTGGTGAACCAAGGTGGGCTCGTTTGCCTGGCTAACGGAACAAGCCTGAAGCCAGCTCTGATCCGGCCCAGAGGCTGCCATCAGCTCTTGAAACTTCTAGCCTCGACCGTGCGGAGGAGGGGAAGGCATGAGGTTAGAGCCGTCTAATCCAGGGTACTCACTTACCAGCCGGTGACCTGGGGCAAGAGGCTCGGCTGAGATTGTCTCTTCACCTGTAAGATGGGTAATAAGGCCCACCGCCAGGTTGCTGTGAGGTTTAAATGGGCTGCTACACATAAGGCTCTCAGAACAGGGCTCAGGAGATGACAGCCATTTGGCGTTAGGGTCATTATTACCGTCTCCAGGGTTAGGTGGGCAGGCGGTGCTCAAACACCAGGACAGCCTCCCACTGAGCTGCGGTTGCCAGGAGAGTGGGGCTCCTCGCTGCCAGGCAGACACCTTCTTGTCCCTCACACACTCACCTTGACCTGCGACTCGGTCATCCCCAGCGAGTATGCCAGCCGCGCCCTCTCGGGACCCGCCAAGTACTTGGTCTGCTCGAAGGTCTTCTCCAGGGCAAAGATCTGGTGCCCTGTGAAGGTGGGCCGGGTGTGCTTTTTCTTGTGAGTGCTGTCGCTCAGGGGGTCCGGGGCTGGTGGGAGGAAGGAAGTGTGCGGTTCGCGGGGTTGGGGGTGTCAGCCCTGCCCCGCCTCTCCCACGGGGTAAGCGCCCGTACGGAGAAGCTGCTGAGGTTGCAGGGGCACGGTGGCACCTCTCACCCAAGCAGCATACCTCCGCCATGTCTGGGTGGGCGGGGACCCCGAGGGCGCCTGCCCCAGGCTTCAGCTGATCAGGGCCAGAGGATGCTTGGAACTGGGTCTCCTTGTGCAACGCCCTCACTACGCAGTGGCGCACCCACACCCCGAGGGGCGGTAGGAGTCTCCTCTGGGTCTCAGGGATGTTCTTTCAGGTCACCGAGAAACGGATTTAGCACCTTCTGCCCACCGCCAGGGCCCCAGGGGCCTGGGAGTTCCCCCACTTCCTTGCTCTTGAGATCCCATTTTCCAGGTTTTTGGGAAACTAGAACCCTAAGCTCCAAGTTACTGCTCTCCCCTGCCACCAGGCCTGGGAGTCATGTGGCTTCAACCCCATGGAGAGTCTGGACGCGGAGCCTCAAGAACTGACCCCTGCCCGGCCAGGGCAGCCTCTCGGGAGCTCGGCGGGGGGGGGGGGGGGGTTGCGGATAGGGACCAGGGGAAGCAGAATGCCCACGTGCAGGGCCTTGTGCAGTGCAGCCTACCCTCACACCCCATGTCCTCACTTTGCAGGTGAGGAAGCCAAGGCACAGAAAGGAGATGAGGCCTCCTGAGAGGCTGTCACCCTCAGTCCCCCCGCCTTGTGTTAATCCAGCCACTGACTCAGATACTTCCCTGTGTGTATACGTGCATTCAGGGTTGAAGAGCAGGGGTGTGGAAACGGGGTGCGTGTGGGTAGGGGGACATGGAAGTGAGAGACAGGGACAGCTCAAGACCTAAAGCACCCACAAACCAGGTTATAGAATAGCTTCCAAGAGGTGAGGTCTCGGCCCCCTGTGGGACTCGCCATGTTTCAGGCTGACGAGGGGTGTGAGGGTCCCGAGCAGCATAGTGGGCGGAAGGCAGGTGTGCTTCGGGCTTTCCTGGGCCGCCCCAAGCCCCTGTGCCAGTGGAGGAGCCCCCAGGTGGGACGGAAGTGGAGGCCCCCTCTGCCCCTGCCTGATCCGGGCCCAGGGGTGGTTCCTGCAGCCACTGTCACTCCCCCTGCCTCCCGGGTGACACTCCCCTGCCTGTGCACGACCTGCCACCTCCTCCAGGTCTGACTGGCATCCTGGGGGCCCCGGACCAACTCTCTGAAAACCATGGTTTGGGGATGGGTGGGTGAGGTCCCCCGACAGCGGGGGCCCACTGGGGCTGGGCTCAGCGGCTGTTTGCGGAGGCTGGGTGGTACGGGCGCTGTTGTTGACATAAACCCCGAGGAGGGAAGCAGGCCCCCTTGATGGCAGCGGGACCGAGATGGGTTCAGGGTACATCCCGTGTCCCTGAGTGCTGCTGGCGCACGCGCGGGGGGCTCTGGGAAGGTGATGCAGTGGCAGATTCTCGCTGGGGACGGCATTTGCCTGCTTGGACGAAGTGGTGACACGGGCTCTGGGCGGGAGACGGAAGGTGAGCAGGACCGTACACAGGGTGGGGGTGAGCCGTGTGGTCTCCTGGGACCCCGGCTTCCCCAGGAGGGCAGCTGGTGAGGAGTGAGGGCGGGGGTCAAGACGCCCATCCGAGCGAAGCCGGGGTGGGAGGGGGAGGGGAGGAGCCTGTGCTGCGCCAGGTGGAGGGCCGGACCCTGGGGTCTGCCCCAGGCTGTCGGATGGCGGCCGGGGACCCCTGTGAGCATCCGTTCCCATCCCCCGTTCCCCCCCCCCCCGTACTCACTGTTGCCGCACGGCTGCCCACCTCGCCAGTCCTGGCCCGTGTCCGCCCAGCAGTTCCGGGTCCGGGTGGGGTACTCGTTCCCCGCCTTGGAGAAATTCCCCACCTGGGGACCGTAGTAGACCCCCTGGGAGCCGAGCCCACCGAAGCCGGCCACGTGGGTGTAGCCGGAGAGGAGGCTGCTGTTCGGCGCGGCCACGGGCCTGCTGAGGATGTCCGTGATCCCGTGCGGGGTCCCGGCGGGCAGCTGGGGGCCCAGCCCCTGGGCGCTGAGCTTGTAGAAGGAGTTCTGCACAGAGTACTGGCACACAGGGGCCTTCACCTCCGAGAACTGAGCCAGCGGCGCGTTGTTCAGCAGGAACGGGCCCTGCAGGTTGGACTCCATGGCCCCGCCAAAGGGCCAAGGGGAGGTGGGAAGCCCAAATCCAGACCCCTAGAGCCCCCGAGCTCCGGCTCAGAATCCCATGGCAGCTCCGGAGGGTCAAAGCTGCCGGAGCCCCAGGCTGCCCTCCCACCCAGGCATCCAGCCCAGCCCTTGCCCGGGGCCGCGACCACGTCAGCCGCGGGAAGTCAGGTGCTCCCAGGGCAGGTGCGAGCCCTCTGTCCCTGCCCGGCCTGCGGAGAGGTGGCTCCCCCCGCCTCAGCTCAGGCCCCTTCTCTGCCTCAGAGTCTAGGGATCCTCCATGAGAAGTTTGAAGTTCAGAGAAGCAACATTTCCCTGATAAAGATGGGGCCCATTAGAATACAGACCCTAGACTGGCTGAGCTGCTCGAGCCGCGTCGCCATTGGTGGAAACCCTCACGGGCCTCACATTGGCTTTTCCTAGACAAATTGCACTTTGAAAGATTGACTGTAAAATCAGCCAGCGTGTGTGTGTGTGTGTGTGTGTGTGTGTGTGTGTGTGTGTGTGTGTGCGCGTCAGAGAGAGAGAGAAGGAGAGAGAGAGAAAGAGAAAGAGAGAGATGGGGGGGGTGTGGGGAGACAGAGGGGGAGAAAGAAAAGAGAAAGTGCTCTGGAACCTATGTTCATTCTCAGAGGGTCCACCAGCTCCTGGTCCCCCAAGTGAGCATCTAGGAAAAAGCGCTCCGGGGGGCCCCCCCTGCAGGCTCAGGGGATGCTGTTCTGAGGTGTCCAGGCCCCTTTCTGTGCACATGCCCAAGCCTCTGGGGGAGTGTGCAGTCTGGACACGATGCTTCGCTTCCCTCCTCCGTGCTGGGCCGGGTAAGTGGGGAGGCTGGACTTTGGGGCCTGAGAGCCTGGGGGTGGGAACCTGCCCGGCAGCCTGGGGCAGGGGGTGGGAGTGGGGCATCTCTGGGAGTGCTGGCTGTGGGTGCTTCCTGGCTCTGCCTCTGCCTCTGGGCAGCCTTCCCTGATCCCTCTGTCCTCCCTTTCTCCTCCTCTGAGGACTCATTTGTGCCTCTGTCATGTTCTGCCTGGCTGGGCACCTGGGATGGAAACCTCTGAGGGCTGAGATGGCCGCTGATTCAGTGGCGGCACCCGTGCCGGGCTCTAGGTTGGTGCTCAGTAAATATTTGATGGATGAGAGACTAGGTTGAATCGCCGAGCACCCATATGACTTTCTTTTCCTAATGAATTTTTACAACATACAAGGCTCTACTGGGGTCTCCTGTTTTAGCAACAGGGAAAATGCAGTAAATAACTTGGGTCATTTCTGCATGGAACAGCATCCTTTCCTGCAGTTTTTTTAAAAATGGCAACCAGCATGTCGCTGGTCTGGACATGCAAAATGACAGGAAAAACAGTGGCTGCCTGACAGATGGACTTCTGTCCCTCCTCTGCCTGGCAGTCCCAAAGCCGCTTCTGACCAGCCCATGGTCACCCTCTGGCAGGTGGAGACAAGCCTGCTCCCGGGTTTCCTGCAGGAGGCCAACGGCCCAGGCTGAGGGGAGGCTCCCCTCTCACAGAGAGCCGGCTCTCCCCATGCTGCTGTTATCTGCTCGGGCCGGAATTGGCCATGACCCTGTAGCGTAGATGACGTAGGTTAACACAAGAAAGACCCCACCAAGGCTGTGGACCTTGTTTTTCTGGAAGTTTGGATTAAAAACGAGAAAATTTCTTATCGGTCTAAATTGGCTGCACTCCGAAGCTGCCCATCACAACCATTTGGGAAACAGCTCCAGTTCCCAGTGTTGCTGCAGGAATCACCTAGGCAGTTGTGATCCTGAACCTGTGCTTTACAAAACCCTCTGGGCGAGGCCAGTGCACAGCCATGGCTGGTCCCTTGGCCTGGATGTCTTTTCTGATGCTGAGAGAGAAGCTTCACAATCAGAGTGAGGGCGGGGAGTGCTCCTAGGACCCTGTGACTGTGATTTGGCCACCCCCCGACCCCCCACCAATGATGGGAACTTGTGAGGAGGAAAACCTGCAGTAAATAATTTATTCTTATTTATCGCCAAGCTTGACAAAGGCATTTGTGTTCAGGACTCCCAGGATGAAAATCTGAAGAGACTTTTGCAATCACTTAATCCCTTCCCCCATTTGACAGATGAGGAAACTGAGGCCAGCTTGGTGACCAGCCTTGCATGAAGTGTTAGGAGCTAGTTAGGAACAGGGCGATTTTCTTGGAAGTTCTTGAACTCTGAATGGCATTGCCTGCAGGGGCCAGATGCCTTCACAGGGAGCACTGTGGGGGAGAGTCCCCCTTAGTGTATGCCCACTGTGGGCTCAGCCACGTACCCTGGTGCTTGTGGCGCGCCCCCCTCCCAACATCTTGGACTTGCCCCATCACATGGTCCTCAGGTGGGACAGAAATCTGCTCTACCATCTGCGGGGTGGGGAGTGCCTCTCCTAGACTGGGTGGTCCTGATTAAGAGGCTGTCCAGGTTTCCAGAGAAGGTGGACGCCTCCCTGCAGACTGATCACCCCCAGACTCCCCCAGTGCCCCCTCTCCACACTCCCCAAAGATGCGCCGGGAAGGAGAGATGGAGGCCTGTGCCATGAGTCGAGTTCTTTATTAATTTTGACATTTGTTCAGCTGGTGTAGGGAGAATGGTCTATACATCAGAGTGGAGTGAGGTGTGCGGTGGGAAGTCCCTCCCAAGAACAGAGCGTGTGGGAGTCAAGAAAAGAATCATTTTCATAACAATTTAAAAAATCAAGGTGATTCCAAAACTTCTAAATAGCGTCTAAGGGGCAGACTGCAGCATTCTCTAGGCATTGTGTGGCGACCCCAAACCTCTCCCCTACAGCTCCTACTAGCAGCGAACGCAGCATGCCGCCGAGGCCCGCGGGCCGGCGGGCGAAGCAGCCAAGCCAGACAGAGCGACGAGCCAAAGCGCAACCGGGGCCGGGGCCGCGGCTCTACAGGAGCTACTGGGTCGGCGGCGGCAGATCGCGGCGGGAGGCGGCCCTGCGCCGGTCTTCCTCGGCCTTCACTGAGTCCGGCCGGCCGCGGCGGGGCGGAGGGACCGGCCGGCGGGGATGCTCTGCGCGCGGCCCCCGCGGGGGTTGGGTCTGGAGCTCGCGGGCCGACGCGCGCGCTCAAGCTCCCACTCCACGCCTGCCCCTCGGGGAGCCCGGCCAGCCCCGCCCGGACCCACCAGAACACTTGTGCGCCGGGGCCAGCCGGGGCCTCGGGGGTTGGGGGGCTCTGACATCGAGGGAGCTTCTGTGCTACTTGGAAGGTTCGGATGTGTTCTGAGGACATCTCGGCAGAGAGGCAGGGAGGAAGGTGACCGGACATCCACACACAGTGGCCCTCGGGCGGGCGAGAAGAGCCTGCAGTCTCTCTCCTGGCCCGGAGGGTGCCGCGCGGGGCAGGCGCGTTGTGCTGATTCGGGCCTCCCTCTGCCGGGGGCTCTGGTGTAACTTAAGGCTCTTCCCCGATGGCACCGAGGCGAGCAACAGCCAGCCGCCGTCTCCGTCCTGCCCTGACGGGGCCCTGGCCCAGGAAGGTCTCCTTCCAGGCTGGGGCCTCCTGGTGGTCAGCCGTTTCTCCCCCTGCGCTGCCTCTCCAGGGGGTTCAGGGTGGGGTGTTGGCCAGATGGGGGCACTGAGGCTGCCCAGCCCAGGCCCCGCATCCCGCGGCTGCCTGGACTTACAGCACCAAGTTCGCTCTGGGACACCTCTGGGCGGCGGCTGACCTGAGAACGGGCAGGTGCATTCCCTAGGCATCCTCCCTTCCTTCCTCTTTCACTGAGAGACAGGCTGCACTCCTCCCGCAGCCTGGAGAAGTCCTCAGGAGCTGAGCTGTTAGTGCTTTGTACGTACTGCTAAAGTGTTCCTATTGGTTTGCATAGTATTTATTGTTTTTCATATACACAAGGCTGATTACTGTACAGTTGACACTTTGAACACGGACTATGATATAAGTGCTTGAAGATATAGAAAACCTCTTCTCTGTTGAACATGCTGGTGCGATCCCGGGACAGCCGCCGGCCTTCCCCCAGCTGAGGGTGAAGACCCTTTCGGATGGGCACTGGCTCCCTTGGAGCCCTACAGCTAAGCCTGGGGGTCCTCGCCTCAGAGTCTTAAGTCCCTAACACGAGGAACCCCGAATGCACTCTGAAGGTAATGATTTTCCATTGCAAGATGATTAATACTGAAACTGGCAGAGAGAGAGAGAGAGAGAGAGAGAGAGAGAGAGAGAGAGAGAGGGAGAGCGACAACATAAAAAATTTCCAGTTTATCCCCAGGAGAGTCTATACAACTTCGGATGTCACAGTAAAATCTGTGTGTATACTGAGCAGAGGGGAGAGGGGTGTGTGTGTGTGTGTGTGTGTGTGTGTATGCGTGTGTGTGTCCTGATGCCATGTAGAGCGTTCTGGAAGGTTCGGTCCACGGGGCAGCGGCAGGGCTGGTCACACGTGGAGCGTGGAGGTGTGGGGAAGGCTGGTGGAGGAGGGTAAGGGATTAAGGTGTGGAACTGAGTTCATGTCTAGTTTTCTTTTTTTTTTTTCCTTTCCAGGAAGCTCACATGGATTTCTTACAGATGAGGTTGAAAAAAAAGTACCCTGTAACAAGTCGAAATTGAAATGATTTAAAAAATTATCTCATCCCAGCCACAAAAGAGCCCTTGTTTGCTGTTGCGTTCCATGCTCTCCTGCACTTGTTTTACGTCCCCCTCTCTCTCTCCCCCCCTCTTGCTGCTTCCGTTCAGACTCCAGAAAGAGATCCACCGTCGCCAGAGGCAGGATAGAGGACTGTAGGTCAT
Source organism: Monodon monoceros (assembly GCF_005190385.1). Classification (NCBI taxonomy): domain Eukaryota; kingdom Metazoa; phylum Chordata; class Mammalia; order Artiodactyla; family Monodontidae; genus Monodon; species Monodon monoceros. The sequence goes on along the minus strand of NW_021703773.1, from coordinate 2,828,643 downwards.
GCGTCTACAGTCGGTCGTTCATGCGAACAGGTGACTAAAGGACGTCCCTTACAGAGGTCATGCCGTAAGCCTCCAGGGACGTGTGCGCGGCTTCCAGGGCCTCGGTCCAGCTCTCGGGTGCGTGGCAGAGTGTGTGGAGTTCAAGGGTTGGGTGTCGAGGTGTGATCCTGAGGGACACACAGAGAGGAGTCACTTAGAATTTAGAGGCGCAACTCCCAGCCAAAACCCACGATGCACAGTTTTGTGCTGGCGGCTCAGGCAGGGGTGAGTCAGGAAAAGCAGCCTCCCTAAGCCAGGCAGGAGCTGAAAGGGACTGAGCTTGGCCCGGACCTTCCCGAAACACCAGCCATCCTTATCACACTGCCCGACGCAGAGGCTGCCACTAGCTCCGTGCCCATTGATGAGCTCCCCGGGAGACCCTCCTGTGGGGTACTCTGTGCCCGTGCAGTCACCTGGGGAGACGACCCCGTGTACCCAGCACTTAGGAGAGGGGCCATGTGCTGGAGCCCAGCAAGGGCCAGGCTAGGCGGTGGCAGCACCCTGGCTTGTTCGGTTTGGTTCAGCCAACATGCATTGATGTCTCCTGTGTGCCAGCCTGGGGACCCGGGGATGGAGCAGACATGGCCTCGGGAACTCACGGCCTCAAGGGACCTTAGCGCCTCTTCAGCTCTGGTCCACAGCCCTTACTGTCGGGGCCTCGGGCTCCTCTCCCCGTGCCCTTTGGATGCACAACCTCTATTGGGGCAAAGAGATCTTTGAAAACCAGATGGCTTCTCCCCAGGGGACTACGTATGTTAGGCTGGAAGACAGCAACTTTGCCAGAGTGAAGTTCAACTCTGCAGCCTGGGAATCACAGCGACACGGGGCTCCTGCCACCCCGTGGGGCCTGCTCTTCCAGCCTGGGGGAGATGGGGGGACAACCCCATCTCCAAGCCCAGCCACCCAGGGTTCTGTCTGCAGGGACTTAACATTAAGAGGAGCTGACAATCTCCTGGGTGGGGTGGGAAGTCACTTGAGGCACAGCTGTGTCCCCGGACAGGGAGCTCGTCGTGGGTGTTACAAGTGCCAGGGCTGGGGAGGAGGCTGGAGGTGATCAAGGGGAACTCAACCCTGAGTGGTTCCCCAGGGATGGAGGGTGGGGCTAAGCTCCTCCCCAGAGCAAAAGGCCAGGCCTTCTACTGCCAGTGGCTTGAGCGAGCGGTTGCCCGGGAGGGGACTGTCCCATCACTGCCAGCCAAGCCCCTCCTCCAAGTCCAAAGCCCGCACGCCCGCCTTTGTCCTCGGCTCCCCCGTCAAGGACACCATCCAGTCTCTACTCGGCTGAGGTTCTGCCCACCACCCTTCAGACCTCTCCTCCACAAGGCCTTCCTGAAGACTTCAGCCTCCCCTTCTCTGTCCTCTCCTGCTGCTGCCTTGCGTGCAGAGTAACCTCAGAGTGCAGTTAAGAGTATGAACTCTGAAGCCGCTCTGCCGGCGTTCATATCCTGTCTCTGCCAAGTTCCTGCTGTGTGGCCTCGGTCAAGTTACTTACACTCTCTGGGCCTCAGTTTCCTCTGCCGTGAGACGAGGGCAGGAGCAGGACGTACCTCGTTTGACTGTTGTGATGCTGGAGCGCTAACGACCTAGGAAGTGCTCAGGATACTGAGCGGTACTGGATGCCGCTGTGCTTGGGCTCCAGAAATGCCCTGTCCTGTCTGTCCTCTCTCTTGTCTGCTTACTTCCCTGGCTAGAGTATAAACACTCTGAGGGCAAGAGCAAAGCCCTTACCCTTCCTACCAGTCCCACAGCGCCTACCCCAGCGCTAAGCACGCCACATAGGAGATGTTATGAAAGCTTGAGCCTGGGGAAGACAGGCTACCATCTCCCTCCCACTCTTCTGCCCGGACACAGAGCAGAGGAGAAAGTTCAAGGCTGAGAGATCATTCTAGCGTAACCGTTCTTCCCATCTCTGGGTGAGCTGAGGCTCCAGGAGGAGCAGGGACGGGCCCGGCGGGAGCAACCGGGCAGCAGCAGGGGTGGGAATACAGTGCGTCTCTATTAGTCTCTAATAGAGCCGCAATCTCCAGCTGCGTCCAGTACCCTGCCACCGCCCTGGGTGCCCCCGGACACGGTCTCACCCTATAAACGCTTAGAAAATAGCCTCCTGCCACTTCTAGTGGCTGTGCCGGTTGGGCTTTTTTCCTCTTGTCATCTCTCTGTGCTGTGCCACCTGCCCCCTCCCCCACCAGCGTCTGCGGCTCTCGCCTCTCTCCTCTCTCCTGCAGCCCCAGACTCTGATACACCTGCCGGGGCTGGCGAGTGAGGGTGGACTGTCACTTAAAAGAGCAAAGTAAAACACGACCCCTGGCCTCCTTGCCCCTCCTGTTGAGATCACTAATAGACGAATTTTCAAATTTACTAGCATACTCTATTTAGTCAGAGCCAACACAGGTCTTGCAACCACAGTGCCTAAATGGAAAGTGTCTCTTAAAAAGGGAAACAAAACAACAACAACAGCCGTCTCATGGGTGGTGCCACCCAGCGCCCGGCCAGGTGCCTCTAGCCCAAGGACACAGGCTGCCTGCTCCCTGCTGTCCTCTGGCAGCGCTGACACCCTGGTTCTTGGACCCATGTACTTGGGCACAGAGCAAAACCCACCAGCTGCTACTGTCTGCTGCACCCCGTCAGGCTTGACTCCGCAGCTGTTTTCTAACTGCTTAAGTGCAACCGGAAAGCACCCCTCACGCGCACGCCGGGCCTCCTGCAAAACCCTTCCCGAGGTTGGGCGTGATAGCAGGGGAATCAGAACAGGCGCCTAGGATTGGGGTGTTCGGCCCTTTGGGGGCGTTCCACGGCTTTGAACACTGTCACCATCACTCATCTCCGCTCACCCTTTAGGTGTAAATTCTACAACTGTGCCACGGCACCTCTGGGAGGTTTGGGAAGGAAAACCGGAATTGGTCCTAGTAACCCACTCTTCAGTCGGCATCAAAATCACTCGAGCTTCCGGCCAAATCCTGAGTTCCAGAACTGTCATGCAGTAGGTGTGGGTCAGGGGCCAGGGGTCTGCATCCTAACCAGACTCTCGGGTGACTGTGACGCGGATGGCACTTTGAGAATTGGTGGATTAGGACTTGACAATTCAGAAAGCCCTCTCACGAAGAGAAACCCATCATCGATCGCCGTACGAAGGGAATATCGGCGTTACTGCCATTTCACAGCTGGGGCGCCTGAGGCTTGGGAGAGGTCAGCTGACCCGCCCCGGGTCACGCTACAAGGAAGACCTGCAACTGGTTGAGCGCCAGAACACACCGTTCTCCTTACCCCTCTCAGCCATCCTCACAGTTACCCAGGTTATTTTTAAGCCTTTTTACACCAGTGTGACACACAGAGGGACTAATTTCATCCTCCCTCGAGGAGAGGGAAGCTTAGGGAGTGAAACAACATGTAAGGTAACCTGGGAACTGGAGGAGCCAGGCCTGGACCCTGGGCCCCAACCCACTTTCACTCTCTCTGAAACAGTCAATTCCCCTTGTTCGCAGGAGGCATGTTCTCTCAAGTCGCCAGGAGCCCTGAATTAGCCAATACTGGGACCACTGCTCCCGAGGAAAGTAAGTGCAGGGTTCCTGCCAGCCTCTGGTCACAACGGTTTTGTCAACCAATGAACACACAACCTTGTGTGTCTCTCTTTAAAGACAACGTATTTCATGTACAACTGGCCCTTGAACGGTGTGGGTTTGAATTGCACGGGTCCCCTTATACATTGTTTTTTTCCAATAAATGCAGTACCTGCATTTTCAGTTTACAGATCTTTACATGAACTAAGTGTGGGGACAAGTTTGTATTGGATTACAGATCACAACACATAGAAATAAAAGAACTAGAGTTTGAGCCCAGGATTCTATCCAAGCTGCTTCAGCTTCCCGCCCTGGGGGTGAGTCATTCATCAATTCCTTTACTTTTGAGGCAGAGAGAGCAGTGCTGGGATTTTCAACTGCCTGGGGGTTAGCGCCCCTAACCCCCGAGTTGTTCAAGGGTCAACTGTATACTGTTGCTTTATTAACACTGAACTCACGTCCGACAGAGCTATAACTCGTGCCTGAACGAAGCTCCTCTAAACACGACCTCCCACGCACGGCCCATCACGGCCCTGCCGCTCTTAGGAACACTAGACAGCAGGGCCATTTCAAACAGCAAAATCACCAACAAACAGCATAAAAATGCAAAAAAAAAAACCCGCGACACTGAATAGACCGCAAAAAGGGCAATTGTTCAGAGTGTGAACTGAAACGGGGACAGAGAGAAGGCCTCCTTGTTTGACCTCAGCTGGGAACAGGCACGCAGGGCATTCAGTGCTTCACCACTGTGCGCGCGTCCCTGAAAGGCCACGGGAGGGAGGTGCTGGGAGTGCTGCGTTTGGGGTTGCAATAAACTGTAGCTAGTAGGCGAATTTGCAAGTTTGCAGTCATTTGGAATCCATCAATGCTGGGGGCCGTGCATGCTTGCGAGTGGCAGGCAGTGCGTCTGGAGGACCAGAGAGCCCTCGGCGGTCTTTGTCTTGTTCAGAGGGTAGAGCACGGCAGGCTGTCCCCTGGGCTGTCCCTCCCGAACGCTGGCTTCCGCACCACGGTCCCCACTGCACGCTCCCCTGGCCTCTTCTTGGCAGAGGCCCCGGCCCTGTGCTACAGCCTGGCTGCTCTGCTCCGCGTCCCCTAACACCCACGCCCGGTGGTCTGGAGCCACATCCCCTGGGGTGGGGGTTCAGCCACTTTGCAGATCACCTACAGAAACATTTTTTGAAAAATGTCTGGGTTCCTCCCTTCCCCTCGCCTGGCTTCTGGGCTGCCTCTCTCCTGTTCAGGAACATCAGCAAAACCTGAGCCAAACAGAAGCTGGAATTTAAAGCTTCAGTCTCTGCCCTAAGGAAAATAAGGCCCAAGAGTGTACTTTCCCTTCCACTCTCTGGTTTTTCGAATTACTTGCACCTTTGGACTATTTCCAGGACTGATCACAGCTGATGTCCTAAACCAGCAGCCCGGCGGACCCCTGGCAGTGCGGGGGTTAACACTGTGACCTCCTTAAGCTGCTGAGAAGTCAGGTCTAATTTTATCCTATAACTGGATAGGCCAGACCTTTTTCTTTTGCCCAAGTGCTGAGGGAAGCCCGGAGTCAGCACTTCTGGGGGCTCGGGAGGCGGTGGCCCTGCTTTTTGCCGAATGCGGAAGGGGAGGCTGCTGGCCACGGGCCCAGAGCCAGGCCCTGGGGGTGTAGGTGACAATAACCCGGTGCGAGCGGGAGCTGGGGCCACGTGCTTCCTGCTTCCAGCCGACTCCCACCCCGACGCGCCCGGTACTGAGCTGGCCCGAGCTGGGCACGGCGAAGGGCCTCGGGGCAGCTCAGTACAGGACCCCTCAGGGAGGACGGAGGTCCGAGCTGGCCCCGAAGCCCCCAGCGCTGCTCAGCCCGCTGAAGAGCCTTCACCGCGTCTTCTCGGCCTCCCTCCCTCCCTCACTGCACATCACGCCCCTGCCCCCCAGCCATCAGTGCTCCCACAGCCTCCTGTTAACTTTGCCTCTTCCTAGAAAGCAAGGGCGCGCATGCTTCAGGAAATACCAAGGAGGATGGGAGCCTTGGGTTCAAGGTTCAAGGCACAGCTGGGGTCCAGGCCTCTCCCTGTCCAGCTCTTCCTGGCCACGTGCACTGAAACAGCACAGCCTAGCAGACCCCACTGCACCCTCCAGGGCCCCGCCCCTCCTCCTCCAGGCCCCCTTGCTGGGCTTCCAGGATAACGTTCCTACTGAGATGTACCGAGTGCTTCGCACCCACGGAAGCACTTTTTCAAGTCTGTATTTTTGCGCTTGCCGAGGAACAGGTCAGCACGTGCTGCTGTTTCCTCTCGGAGGCAGTGGAGCGCAGAGGCACCGTTAGCAGGTGGGAGTCTGTGCTTGGAGCCCACAGCGGCGCCTGGTCCTCCTGCGTCATGCTGGGCAGCGGGGAGGGGCTGGGAGGGGAGGGAGTTCCAGGAGGAGGAGGGTAGGGGTGCGCAAGTCCGCAGCCTCTCGGCGGGGCGTCGCGGGGGACCAGGCCATGCAGAGAAGATGGAGAACGACGGCATTACCTCCAAAGAGGCCATTCCACTGGGAGGGGCTCGAGATCACTGTTTCCCCCTTTTGAGGCTGGCCCGCTTCACTATCTGAGCCCCCTTCCTGCCCTCTATCAGGTCCGGCTGCAGGCTACTGTACCCTCTCAGCTCCACCTGGAGACAGCATTGCAGACACAAGGCAGGACAGATCACACACAGAGATGGCAAGAGAACACAGGCGCCCTACGGAGGTGGGGGGAACAGTGCCACCAGGGGCAGGAGGCTCAAGGGGGAGCAGAGAGGTGAGAGGTGAGCCCCAAGGGGGCTGGCGCAGAGGGCAGCAGGAGTCATGGGCCGGCCCCTCAGAAGAGCGAGGGCCTGGGGGGCTGCAGCTCGGGCAGTACCTTGGCGTGAGTCATAAAGTAATCAACATCGGCCTCCATCTCACTAGGGTCCTCCAGGGGCCCCCCAGAAATCACCTCCTCGGGCTCCGGGGTGCCATCGGCTCCGGATGGATCGACGTGGAGAACGACTTTGCGAGTGATCTGCAGAAGAGAGGGAGGGCAGAAGGGGCTGGGGAAGCCGGCCAGACAGCTTGAAAAGAGCAGGTCCCGGAGTGAGCTGGGGGTTAGAAGCAGCCTTTGTCCCCAGGTGCCCTTCCCTGAGCGGTCAAGATCGTGGACGGCCTCTCACCCCCCATCGGGTGGGGAATTCGCACTGGGCAGCCTCAGAGGGGCTGGAATTTGCGGGGGGTTCTTACTGAGGCTCATGGATGATCGGGGTCTCACCACCGCCCCCCCTGACTTCTATCTCTAGCCCAGGGCGGTCCATCCTGCCTCCTGGTGTGCTGGAAGTTTACGCCCTCCGTCTTCCCCTTAGGACTGGGAGCCCCCCGAAGGGCAGGGCGTTCCTGTCCCTGGGATCCACCTGTTCCCTATTCACGCATCCAGATATTCCAACGACAGTCTGCTCTGCACCTACCGTGTGCAAGCAGTGGGAGGTGAGAACACACACAAGCATGAAGCTCCCCGTGCAGGAGGGAAGGCGGGGTCCTGCTCTGACCTAGCATGAGCCCCGGAGCAACACAGGTCTGCCTCCTGCCCACACCTAGCACCGTGCCCAGCACCTGTTAGGCAGAATCACGTCTCCTGGTGTACACCTACTGCCAACCCCATGCATTCCCGCGTCCTTTGATCTCAGGAGCTCACAGGGGCCCCCGTACTGCGGTCACCCAGCTGTTTTCAGGGCCAGGCACCACAGGACTAGGTTTGGGGTGTTCCACGGGGCCTGGTCATTCTGGAACCCAGTCGGAGGAGCTGAATTCAGGCTGAATCAGGCAAAGTGGCTGTAAGGAATGTCACGTCCGGACTGTGGCAGGTGCTTACCCCTCTGCTAGGGCAGCAGCAAGAAGCGGGGGTGAGTCCACCGCCTCTGTAAGCTTCTAGCCCGCCTGCCTCTGCCCAGCTCAGAGGGACTCTGCACCCACCTTCTTGGTGACGACGTTGCCCTGCTCATCCGTGAAATGCTCCTCTGTCACCTGCTCCCCTGGAATATTCTGAAGCTCATTCCCCTGGAATTAGAGAAAGGGAGAAAACTCGAGATTGATAAGTGGGAATTTGGGAATAAGGACAGAGGATGAAGAAATAAAGTAGCGCCAGCAGTAGCCACAGTCCCACAAGTCCCCATCCTGGCAGGAAACTGCAACTCGGCTGCCAAAGCAGGCTCTGCATGAGGGGCACCCCGGGGGGTCCTGGGCCCGAGGACAGGAGGGAGCCCTGGGCTCCCAGGAGCGCTGCCACGGCAGCGGGGGTGGGCAAAACAGGGGCGATTATGCGGGATTTACGGAGACGGAGGGAGGCCCCCGATTTCTACTCCAACGGCACTTGACAGGAAAGAACCCCCTGCCCCAGACGCCTTTGCCCAGAGGGTGACTTGCTGCCTCACTGGGCTGGCTGGGGACAGAAGCAGGAGGGGGCCGGCTTCCTAAGTCCCAGAGCCGAGCTTCCTCTGCCGTGTTGGGGAGTCGGGGGTGGGCCGGGCAGGGAGTGCTGCCCAGCTCCGGCCCCGCACGTTCCACCCGAGGCCCGCCCGGCCTCTTCCAGCAGGCGTCCTCACCAGCGTCCCGCACATCCCGGCGCTGCCCCCGCCTGGGTTACCTTCAGGAGGACCCGGCGCCGGACCACCCTGGTGGAGATGGTCTCCTCGTCGTCGCTCAGGCCCTCGCTCTCCCCCAGCTCCTTGTCCAACTCCTGGTGGATGTGCTTCAGCACAAAGCACAGGGAGCCCCGGACAATGTGCATCACGTTCTGGCAGCTGACCAGAAAGAAGCCCAGCAGCACCAGGGTGACCAGCAGCTGGGTGATGAAGGTCCACATCGTCACCTCCTCACCAGTCTGGCCCTCCAGGGCCTGCGCAGCCAGGGGGCCACCAGGCGGGGGGCCAGCCTCTCATTCTCCTCTGGGACTCTGGAGGCCCCCTGGGACACCCTCCATTTTCTCCCCGCGAGGGAGGCTGCAGGGCCCCTAGTGGAACTGCCGCCAGAGTGCCCTCCTGCCGAGAGCCCAGCTCTGCCCTCGGCCCGGGTGACGTCAGGCTCTAGTAATTTTAGCTCCCAAGCCAGCTGCCGGGCCGTCCGGCAGGGCTAGAAGGAAGCAGGCAGGTGTGCATGTCCTGGGCGCTGGAGGCGCGTGTTAAAGTCACCGTGTGCGACACCAGCCCTGAGAGCCGGTGGCCCTGTGACAGCTAGAGGCAGCTCTGCCCAGGAAAACTGTCCCATTCGGACTTGGGAAAATAAGATGTCTCCAGAACGTGGCTACTTGTGTGTGTCCCTGGGCTGCTACTGCCATGATCAGAATGATGTCACCCTGCTCGCTCATGGGATGGGGCCGGCTAACACCCTGGAGGGTGCAGGGTTTGTTTCAAAAATAGCCCCTGGTGAGTGATTTGCTCAGGCCCAGCTCTGGGAGTGCAGGCGTCCAGGGAGGGGCCTGGGAGCCCGTGCAACTCCATCAGCCCCTCCGGCCTCGGTCCCTGCTTACACGGCACAGCAACCCCAAATGCAAGCGTGTCACTGGTGTGTCTATTTAAGGCCTGTCCTTAAAGGCTCTTCCCAGGCTGGGCTGTCAACACCAGGGCAGGAACCATGCACATTAAACTCAGCTTTGCAGAGCTGACTCCCTAATGCAGCCCAGCAGCTGCGGCTGAAAGGAATTCCCCTCTTGGGATCAGGCCGTTCCTCTCTGGCCTGCAGCCGGCGTGGCAGAAAGAACCAGGAACTGGACCTGGCACACTGACCCTGCGGCTTCCCGCTGAGGGGCTCAGGGAAGCGGGGCGCCTTCTCTGGGCCTCGGTTTCCCCAGCGGTCAAACAGGGGCGGGTTCAGGAGCTCTCCTCCCGTTCTGAGAGTGCCGGGGGGTCGCACGGTTTGTGAGCCCACCGCTAGGGGTGGTGACAGCAAACACCCCTCGCAGCCCGCTGCCCAGGAGGGGCTCTGTGTGCGTTTCACACACTAACGGTTACGCCTGCAGCACACCCCATCGCGTCTCTGATTTTCCCACCTCACACAAAGGAAACGGAGGCACAGAGAGGTTGATAACTTGCTACGTGAAAGAGTAAGGAAATGAGGGTCAGATTTCCAGCTCCGACCCCGGCACAATCCTGCCTCATCTCCACAAGAGAGCACCTGGGACACAGAAGCCACATGTGCAAGGGGGCACGAGAGCCCTGGGTCTGAGCCCAGCCTAGGAGCTCAAGGTCAGATGCTGCCCACCGGGGCCGCAGAGAGGGACTGGCTGCCTTGCAGGTTCAGGCCCCCAGTTATACCCCACTCCCCGACCCCGTGTTTTTTGAGACTCACTGGAAATACTAGCAAACAGGTGCTCTGCAAGCCGTCACCTTAAACAGGGCTCATTATCATCCCCTGGAGCCCTGGCGGGTGACTAGGAAACAGCTCACCTACCCTCCCATCCGCCCTAGACAGGGAGGCGCTGGCTCACTGGGACTGGGGGTCAGGAGGTCCCAGACTCTCCTGGGCCTGACGTCGGCCTCCTGGGCCTCAGTTTCCCCATCTGTAAATGAGGCAGTTGGGCCAAATGACCTAGAGGGTTTCTCTCGCGGGCCCCTGGGGTGGTCCTGCTTCCTCTCCAGGCCTCCCCTCACCAAAGCCAACCGCAGAGACGCTCCTTCCCCAGGACTCCGGGCGGGGGGCAGGGGCACAGACCCGGAGTGGGGCCATCTGTGCTATGGGACAAGCGCTCACTACCGGGAGAGGCAGCAGAGGCTCCCGTGGAACAGCCCCTCGGCCAAGAACGCACGGGGTGGCCTGGGGTTAAAAAATGGGTGCAGCCGCCCAGCCGTCGGTAGTGCGGACTCGGCAGGGACGCCTTCTAAATACCACCCTGTTTAATTCCTGGCTGCACTTGGCAGCCAGCAGCCCAGGTCATCGTGGAGCCCGCCTGGTCCTGGGGTCCTCAGAGGTGCCTTCGAGGCTCGGGCTTGGACAGGAGCGAGGGGAGGGGAGGGGAGGGGAGGGCAGTGGAGGGGAGGGAGGGTGAGGAACCGATGCTGACCGAAGAGAAGAAGCCAGGGAGGGCGGAGCACATTGTTACGTACGCGTTAAAGCCACACGTGCACAGAGCAGCGACGCGAACTTTATAAAAACGCACGAATTAAAAATACACGTTCGTAAGATGTCTGGGATTAACGTCAAGATAACGTGGGAGGACCCCTCGGGGGTGGGGGTGGGGCGATGAAACCAGGGGGCCGCCAGCAGGCAGTGGCAGCGCCTGGGCACTGGGTGCGCGCAAAGGTGACAGACTGTTCTGTCTGGTTTGGTATCTATTTGCAATCTTTCATAATAAAACTGTTTCCAAAACCACATTAAAATGATGTCTATGGGAATAGGGAGTAAAGATAAAAGCAAATAAATAAAATAAATAAGTAGGGAGGCCAGGAGGGCAGAGGGTGCAGGCAGCTGGAGCCTGTGCTGGGATCGCGCCCTCGGTCCCAGCCTGTTCCACCCAGGGAGCCCACCCGCACGGGCAAGGAGTCCCCAGTGAACCCTGGCGACAATCCTTTCTCTACCTCGTTTACACAAGGGAACCCGGGGCGGGACAGTGGCTGGTCCTCGTCCCTACAGACACGGTGGGACCCGAGTTAGCCTGGCCTCCAGGTCTCTGGTGCTAAGCCCTTCTTCCTAAACCACGACGGAAAAAGAAAGCAAACAAAACTACGGCTTTGGGGCTTCCCTGGTGGTGCAGTGGTTGAGAGTCCGCCTGCCGATGCAGGGGATGCGGGTTCATGCCCCGGTCCGGGAAGATCCCACATGCCGCGGAGCGGCTGGTCCCGTGAGCCATGGCCGCTGAGCCTGCGCGTCCGGAGCCTGTGCTCCGCAACGGGAGAGGCCACAACAGTGAGAGGCCCGCGTACCGCAGAAAAAAAACCGAAAAACAAAAAACTACGGCTTTGGCAACGGCCCTGCAAAGCCAACCTCTGACCCTGGGCATCTGGAGGGCAGTGGAGGGGAGTTGCCTGGAAGTCTCATCAAGGTGAGCCTCTCCCCTCCCTCTCAGGGATCAAGGAGGCAGACACGTGGAAAGAGAAAAAGATAAGCCACTGCCACAATTTTTAAAGCCGGAAAACACGCCCGGCTAGGGGCCTGAGCAAGTGAGCAGCTGCCCCAGGCCTGGCCCTCTGGCTGGAGAATCAGTGGCGGCTCCCCGCGGGCTCTCACCTTTACGTGGTGGGAGAAGGTGCTGACAGCCTCCTGCATCCACTCGCTGGGGCCCTGTGGTCTCCGGTCCCTGCCGGCCTCGGGCTGCTCCGTGTGTGCGCGCTCTGGTGCAGAGCCCAGGACCTCTTCGTGCTCCCAAGACCTGATGACGGTTCTCTGGAACGAGTGTGGGCCTTGCAGGGCCTCCTCCCCCCAGGAGCCTTGTGTGGCCTCTTGCAGATAGGAGACGATGGAGCCTTCCGCATCCCAGTCCTGCAGTCTGGGGCCCAGGAAGAGACCGGGGACACCAGTCACCCCCAGTCTCCGCTCTCAGAGACCCTCCCACTCCAGAGCCCTGGCCCATCCAGGACGGATCCTGTACTGCCCACTGGAGGTCGGGAGAACATGAGCTATCGCAAAGCGACTGCCCTGTCCAGAGAGGCCCACGTGGGCCATCCTTGCTGTCCCGGTGGAGAGGGCCACGGACACCGGTGGCGCTGGGCCCCACCCTGTGAGTGGATGGCTCCATGCTCTGGGCTCCCGAGGCACGTGGCTCACGGTCCAGTCATCGGGGTCCCCACACCCGTCATCCCACCCACCACCCTCCAGCCCCTCAGGTCACTCCCACCGCACGGTCCTCACGCCTGGGCTCAGCTGGCAAAATGATCACCCCTCCCCCTTGAAGCAGGCTCTTCCACGGCCTCCGGGACACATGTGCCTGTTTTTCCCTCCCTCTCTGGCCGTTCCTTCTCAGCATCCTTTGTGGGATCCTCCTAATTTCCCTGGCTTCTGACCCTGGAAGGCCCCAGACTCAGTTCTTCTCTGTCTACACCCACGTGCTCCGCAAGCTCATTCAACCCGTGGCCTTAACCCCAGATGTGGGTCCCCAGCATCTCTTCCTTGAACTGCAGGTGTGCGTGTCCAACTGTCTCCTCAACGTCTGTCCTTGTGGTTTCTGATGGGCATCGCATGGGCAGCCCAGCCAAGTTCACACTTAGGGTCTTCTCCCCGGACATGTTCCAGCCGTCCTCCCACTGCAGTAGATGGCAACCTCGTCCCTCCAGGTGTCAGGCCAAGGACACCCGTGTCGTCTTGGACGTCCTTCTTTCTCTCACACTCTATATCTTATTTGCCAGGAAACCCTTTTGGTTCAACTTTCAAAAACACACCCTGAACACGACCACTCCTGGCCACCAAACAGCCACCATCTTGGTCCACGTCACCATCGACTCTTGCTTCCAGCTCATCTTCCTCCTCTACCCTTGGCTGTGGCCGGCCGTGGCCAGATCACCTCGCTCCTCTGCTCAAAACCCTCCAATGGTTCTCTATCCCACCCAGGAAATGCCAGTCTTTCCAGGACCCCAAGGCCTGACATGTCCGGCCCCATCACTTCCCTGACCTCATCTCCCGTGATCACCCTGCTCTAGGCACAGGCACCTTCTCGCTGCCCTTCGAATGTGTGGGCCGCACTCTGCTCCGAGGCCTCTGCCCTGGCTGGGCCTTCTGCTGGCTCCGCTCAGGCGTTCACATCGTTCATCACCCGAATTCCTTTATGTCTTTCCCGCGAGTCACTCTCAGGTGTCCCTGCCCGCCCCGTCCCTGATTTCAACCACCCCCTTCCCCGCTTTATTCTTCTGTTTAGCACTTGGCGTTAATTAGCACCTCTCTTTTAATCCCATTTACTTTATCTGCTTTTACCGCCAGTCTCCCCACTAGAACATAAACGTCTTGCACGTAGACTATGAGCTTTGCTCAGTGCCACGCCCAGGCCCCAGGGCACTTCATGCAGGGCCTGGCACACAGCAGCATTCAACGCACACTGTTGAGCGAGGGGATGAAATTCACCTGTCCCCACGGGAGAGCTGACCCAGGCCACAGAGCCATCCTGTAACGTTCTGAGGCCCGGCCCCCAGGCCTCTGGTCCCTGTCTAGGGACCCTGCTGTCACAGTGGTGCAGTGGGCGGCACACAGGGACATCCAATCAGTGCTTGTTGAGTGAACGGCCATCGCCAGCGGTTGGAAGGTCGGATTTCACTTTGAATCCTCGAGGCTCAGTGTGCCCAATTTTCCCGAAGCATCGAAGGATTCGTTTGGGACACTAAATGAATCCTTGCTGTCTTGTCTCCTAAGCGACTTTGTTTTCCCTCCTGCTGGGGGATGCGGGCCACACCGAGTGGAGCCTGGGGAAGGGCCGTCTGCCCGGGCTTCTGGGAGGAGGATGCAGGTGGGAAGAGGAAATGAGAATAGATTTCCCACGGCCTGGTTGGATCTGAGCTCCCTGGGTGGCCACAGCCTTCTGGGAGCACAGGAACTATCTCCTTGCTCTAGGGAAATTCAGGCAGCAAAGCGACACAGAGGAAAGGGCCTTTGCCCCTCCCTTCCTGTGCCAGCCCCGGAGGCCAAGGCGATACCTGTCACTGTCTGTCTCTCTCGCTCCAAGCCCCACTCTGCACTCAGCCCAGCGCTGGAGCGTGGCGGATGTCCACTGCATACACGTGGCCTGGGGACTCTGTGTCTCAGAGGGGCATCAGGCCATCTGCCTGCACTGCCAACGGGCATCCTGCTGCTGGACCTGTCATCACAGGCCTTCTCATCGCAGGAAGGGCGGTAAGGAGCTACCCAGGAGAATAACCATCTTCAACAGCTGAAGCTCTGTCCTGCCCCTGATAAGCCCGCTGAACTCACTCCTTCAAAAGGGTGTAAGTAGAAAGGGCAGCGTTATCAGCTCTGTCACACGCAGGCTGCGTGACTGCACACATAGCTTCCCTGGGCCCTGGTGCTTCTAGGTTTCCAAATACGGTTTGATTTCAGCAATCAACACACAACAGCGACGGGGGCCCAGAGCACCCAGCTCAGCGGTACTTCAGGGACGTGGCTTCTCCCAGCCTTACAATCTCTCTCCCAGGGATGCTCTCCCCTCTCCCAACACCCTCAGCCTCTCTCCTGCTGGCCAAAAGATGGGGCTGGCGAGGGGTGTGGGGTGGGGGGTGCTTCTGGGGGAGGGACTGGCCTTTGCAGACACAGCTCCACTCTCACAAGACAGAGGCCTGAGCGCGGGCTGGGCGGCTTCAGAGGCGAGCTGGCGCCTTACTGAATTTATTTGCGCCAGTGTGTTTAGAACACAGGCTCGGGGGACAGCGGCGCCCAAGTTCCCTCTGTACTCGCTGCCAGAAGCCCAGGACGGTGAAAGGCATCCCGCACAGCAGCCCAGCCCTTACCTGTCCTGGCTGGAGTCCATCACCCGACTCACGGTGTGGGATTCTGTGATGTGGGCTTGTACCCTCTGCTGGCCTGAAACAAGAGACACTTCATTCCCTGAGCCCTGCCCTGCACCTGTCGAGTCCTCCTGCCTCTCATGACCTGGCAGCTTCTCTTCTGACCTCTGACCTTCCTCCTGGTCAAGCAAATCGATAAGGCCATTTGCGGCATCTGAATCCACTGTGTCGTCCTCCACGAGGTCCAGAGAGCCCAGCATGGGGCCCTGGGGTCCCTCGGAGAGCGCCCCCTCCAGCTTCCACTCGTGGCCGGTGGCGTCCGAGTCCTCGGCCTTGCTGCACTCCAGAGAGGAGTCCTCAGCAGTGACCAACGAGGGCGTGAGGCCCGCGGACCACACCTGCATGTCAGACATCTCCAGCATGGCGTCATGCTCCGTGCCCGCCAAGGGGATGGCGTCTAGGACGGCCACCTCGTTCCAGTACTGGTCTGCGCGCAGCGGAGAGGGGAGCGCGTAGTGCAGGGAGGCGGGGGACAGCAGCTCGTCCTGCAGCGAGGAGTAACCTGGATGGGCAGACAGAGGACGACATGCTCCAGCTGTGACCTTCCATCACGCGCGCTCACGTGCCGGTCACGCGCGCACAGGCACGGCCACTGACGCGCATGCGCATTCCGGCGGTGCGGGCCTTCCCAAGCCTTGTGGCTTCTGCCCAGGCACCCGGGCAAGAGAACAAGGCTCTGGGGGCTGAGGAAGAGGGGGCAGCCAGGGGTGAGGGCGGGGAGGGGGCTCCTTTGCTGGACGCAAAGAGAAGAGGTTGGAATGCTTTCTCTTCCAGTCCAGAGCGGGGATCAAGACGTCTTGATCCAGAGGCTGGAGCTCGAGCCGTCCGCAATCAGGTGAAAGCCCCACTGCTCAGCGGCCGCGCGGAAGGCAGGGCTGCTGTCTCTTTGCACCAGCGTCCCTTGGGCACAGCCCTTGGGGGCTCTGTTAGGAATGCACCTCCAAGGGAGGGGGCAGCCCCAGAACCAGGGTCGCTGACCGAGCCCTGGCGGGGCTGGCGAGCACAGTGAGCATCCACAGACCTCGGTGCGGTGGTCAAACGGGAAACCGCTCGGTTTGGGATGAAGTCGCTTAGCCGCAAGCAGTGTATGGGTTCCCGGAACTGTGAATGAGCCAAAGTGGCACGAGGGAGGGTCCTCAGGGCGCACGAGGTCCCGGGCACAATGCTGTTTCCTCAGAACTCTGCCTGCCGATCCCGCCAGGTCAGCTGTGACCCGGGGGAAGGGAGCCAGCGGGCCCAGGCCCCTACCGCACAGCCCTGTGGTCAGCAAAGCCTGTTCCCAAGCCTGTTCCCTGGGGACGGGCTCGGACACGAGTCGGTGATAGTCTCCTGGTTGGGTCTGGTGTGCAGACCAGGATGCTGAGGGAGCAGCAGGTTTAAGTGTGGGATCAGTGTGCGTGTTCTGGACAGGGTTCCCTTGGGTGGGGCCTTTGCTCTCCTCCAGCTTGCGGGGGGGCGGTCCCTGCAGCAGGGGAAGAGGGCCTCTGCCTCCCCTTCAGAGCAGGTGCCAGTCTGAGGGGGCCTAGAAGGCAAGATTCTCCACTTGGCCCAGCCTGTCTGGGGACCCGGGAGCAGGTGTGTGCCCACAACCTCTGAATATCCAGCAGAGCCGAAGGGGACCCTGGGCATGGGTGGGGCTGCCCCTGCAGGGTCTCCAGGGACCTTCCTGCCACGTCCCGAGAGGCCCCCTAACCCAGTGTCCGCAATCTTCATCCTGCCATTCAGCCCTCACTGCTCCCCACCCCTGCATCTGGCTTAACCTCTCTCCTGGCCAGACGGGCCCTCGTCACTCCCAGCTGGGCCTCAGCTCCTGTCCTCCAGCTTCTCTGCTTCTGATAGAACTCAGCTGTCCTCCTTCACTCACTTTTTCAACCAGAAAATATGAAATGAGGTCTGCTTCCATGCCAGGCACCATACATGCTAACGGGCTGGGGATTATAAACACACAGACACACACACACACACACGACAGGTTCTCTTTGTCCTCTTTCTTTCACAACGTTTTCCCAAAGACTCCAGCTCACCTTGGATTCCCCCATCTTTGAGCCTGTCCTGGTTCGCATGACTGTCAACTCCAAGAACAGGGAACCTGTCTATGCTGTCCCAGTGCAGAGCTTTCAGATGTGAGGGGGACACGGGAGCCAGAACCGATGACCTAGCCCATATGCAGTGAAACCGAAATTGCCAACGATTATAGGTGTTCAAGGTGCCAGCAACCAGGCCACGTGCTTGACATTCATTCTGCCTTGTAATCTTTCCGGAGAGCTTTCCTCCTGACTGATCTCTACAAGTCTACGTGGTTCCAGATTCCAAAATTAGGAGAACGAGAAACAGACCATGGCGGGGGGGTCGGCTGGGGGTAGGGCTGTGCAGTGACAGGGACCAAGGGACCCCTCCAGCTCTGGCCAAACTAGGAGGGACAAAGAGAGGAGGGTGGTGGGGGAAATGGGTGGGTCAGATCTTCCCACGACAGTAACACCAAGTCACTGCATGTGAAACTGTGACCTAACTGGGAAACCAGGGCAAATGGCCTTCCAACCCTCTACAGAAATCTCTCCAGATATCTGCGAGCAGAGCATTTAAGAATCACATAATTTTTTTTCTTCTTGAAAGCATTATTCTATTATTACCATTACTAATTGAGCTCTCTTTCATATGAAATATATCCAACGTGTTATTTTTAATTGTCACGACAACATTATTCCTACTTTATAGATTAGGAAACTAGAGATGGAGCAACTTGCTTAAGGAACACAGTGAGAGTGGTCCTTTCACTAGCTTTTGCCATTAATATCTTTTAAAGATAGATTCATGGAGGTATAGTTGGCATACAATAAATCCACATATTTAAAGTAGATAATCTGATCATTTCTGATACAGGGAAACACCCATGAAACCATCACCACAGTGAAGAGAAGGGCCCTTCATCATCCCTGAAAGGTTTCCTCAGGATTCTTTGTACTCCTTCATTCTGCCACACTCCCAGGTAACCGCTAATCTGCTTTCTGTCACTATACAGTAGCTGCATTTGCCAGAATTGTATATAAATGGAACTATACAGTGTGGAATCATTTTGTCTGTTTTTTTTTTTTCACTCAGCCTAATTTCATCCATGTTGTTGCGTGTATTGATAATTCATCCATTGTTATTGCTGAATGTCTAGATCACACTGCAGGTATATGTTTAACTTTTTAAGAAACAACCAAAGTTTTTCCAAAGTGATTGTCCCATTTACATCCCCACGAGCAGCGCATGGGCTCCCAGTTCCTCCACATCCTCAACACTTGGTATGTTTTTCGTTTTTTATTCTAGCTCTTCTTATAGATGTGTAGCGTATCTACTTATAGTTTTAATTTGTATTTCTCTGATGACTAATGATGCTGAGCACCTTTTTGTGTGCTTATTTGCTAGCTGTCTATCTTCTGGGTTAAGTTCAAGTCTTTTGCTCACTCTAAAACTTGGGTTGTTTTCTTATTATTGAGTTTTGAGAGTTCTTTATGTATTGTGGATACAAGTCCTATATCAGATGATTATTAGCCAATACTGTCTCCCAATCAGAAGCTTTTTTTTCTTCTTCATTTTTTTAAACAGTGCATTTTAAAGTGCAGAAGTTTTAAATTTTGATGAAGTCCAACTTATCCATTTGTTCTTTTATGGATTGTACTTCTGGCGTTGCACCTAAGAAATATTTGCCTTATCCAAGATCTCTAAGGTTTTCTCTTATGTTTAACCAATAATTTTTACAGTCACAGGTTTTACATTTAATCTATGATCCATTTTGTGGTAATTTTTGTATGTGATGTAAGGTGTGAATCCCAGTTCATTTCTGCATATGAATATCCAAGTGTTCCAGCACACATATTGTAAAGATTATCCACTGAATTGCCTTTGCACCTTTGCTGAAGATCAGTTTTTCCTATATGTGTGGTTTTATTATTTCTGGATTCTATTGTGTTCCATTGACTTATCTGTCTTTATGGCAATACCACACCGTATTGATCACTGTAGCTTTGTAATAAATTTTGAAGTCAGTGTAAGTCCTCCAACTTTGTTCTTTTTCAAAGCTGTTTTGGATGTTCTAGGTCTTTTCCATATGAATTTTAGAACCACTTTGTCACTTTCCACAGAAAAGCCTACTGGGATTTTGACTGGGGTTGCATCAAATATATAGATTGTTTCAGGGAGAACTGACAAAGTATCGAGTCTTCTGACCCATGAACACGGGTGTATCTCTACATTTATTTAGGTCTTTTAAAATTCCTCTGGGCAACGTTTTGTAGTTTTCAATGTGTGTCTTTCACATCTTTTATCAGATTCAGCTCCAAGTGTTTCAATTTTTTTCAGTGCTATCTTAAAGGGTATTCTTTTTTCAATTTCAATTTCCACTTGTTCATTCCTAGTATATAGAATTCAATTGATTTTTTTAATATACTGAAATTGTATCCTGCAACCTTACCAAACTCATTTTTTAGATTCCATTGGATTTTTATATATATCATGTTGTCTGGGAACAAAGACAGTTTACTTCTTCCTCTCCAATCTGGCTGCCTTTTATTTCTCTTACTTGCCTTATTGTACCGGCAGCACCTTTAGGACAAGGTTGAACAGAAGCCGGGGGAGCAGACATCATTGGCTTGTTACTGCACTTAGAGGGAAAGCACTCGGTCTTTCACCATTAAGTGTAATGCTAGCTTCAGGTTTTTTGTAGGTGCCCTTTTAGGGCTCTGCTATCAGACTCTCCAATTTGGGGGACAGCGATTTGCCCTAAGTCCTCACTTCTCTTACAGACCCTAGAAGAGTTACTGATTTTTCAAACCGTGTAGCTTTTTACTTGTCGTTAGCATGGAGTGGTGACATCCAAGCTCCTTACGTGCAGGACCAGATACTGATTTATTTTAGAATATTCAACCATTTTGCATTCCTTGGATAAACCCCACTTGGTCATGATGCACTTTTATATAGTGTTGGATTTGATTTGCTAAAATTTAGTTTAGAGATTTTTGCATGAATGTTCATGAAGGATATTGGTCTGTAGTTTTCCTGTAATGGCTTTCTTTTTTTTCACCAAAAATGTAATGCTGGCCTCATAGAATGAGTTGGGAAGCATTATGTCCTTTACAATTTTCTTAATGAGTTATTTCTTCCTTAAATGTCTGGTAGCATTCACCATTTAAGTTCTCTAGGCTTGGAGTTTTCTTGGTGGGAATATTGGTTTTTTAAAAAATTTATTTTATTGAAGTATAGTTGATTTACAATGTTGTGTTAATTTCTACTGTACAGCAAAGCGATTCAGTTATACATAAATATACATTCTTTTTCATAGTTTTTTTCTATCATGGTTTATCACAGGATATTGAATATAGTTCCCTGTGCTATACAGTAGGACCTTGTTGTTTATCCATTCTATACATAATAGTTTGCATCTACTAATCCCAGCCTCCCATCCACCCTTCCCCCACCCTCCCTCCCCCTTGGCAACCACAAGTCTGTTCTCTATGTCTGTGAATCTGTTTCTGCTTCATAGATACGTTCATTTGTGTCATATTAGATTCCACATATAAGTCGTATCATATGGTATTTGTCTTTCTCTTTTTTTAAATAAATTTATTTATTTATTTATTGGCTGCATTGGGTCTTCGTTGCTGTGTGCGGGCTTTCTCTAGTTGCGGTGAGGGGGGGCTACTCTCCGTTGCCGTGCGCGGGCTTCTCATTGCAGTGGCTTCTCTTGTTGCAGAGCACGGGCTCTAGGTGCGTGGGCTTCAGTAGTTGTGGCACGCAGGCTTAGTAGTTGTGGCTCGCGGGCTCTAGAGCGCAGGCTCAGTAGTTGTGGTGCATGGGCTTCGTTGCTCCACGGTGTGTGGGATCTTCCCGGACCAGGGCTCGAACGCGTGTCCTCTGCATTGGCAGGTGGATTCTTAACCAATGTGCCACCAAAGAAGCCCCCTGTCTTTCTCTTTCTGACTTACTTCACTTAGTATGATAATCTCTAGGTCCATCCATGTTGCTGCAAATGGCATTATTTCATTTTTTATGGCTGAGTAATATTCCATTGTATATATGTGCCACATCTTCCTTATCCATTCATCTGTCGATGGACACTTAGGTTGCTTCCATCTCCTGGCTATTGTGAATAGTGCTGCAGTGAAAATTGGGGTGCATGTATCTTTTCGAATTATAGTTTTCTTCAGTCTTTAGTGATGTTGCCTCTCTCAGTCTGGCTGGATGCTTATCAATTTATTGATCATTTCAAAGAACCAGCTTTTGGTTTTATTGATTTTCCCTAGTGTTTTCTGTTTTCAACTTCATTGATTTCCACTCTGATCTTTATTATCTCCCTTCTGTTTACTTTGGGTTTAATTTGCTCTTCTTTTCCAAATATCTTAAGATATTATAAAGCAGAGGTCACTGACTTGAGAACTTTTCTCTTTTTTAATGTGGACATTTATTGCTATGAATTTCTCCCTAATACTGCTTTACTGGCATACCATACATTTTGATATCTTGATTCAAAATACTAATTTCCCTTTTGCTTTCTTCTTTGACCCATGGGTTATTTAGAAGTGTATGATTTATTTTCCATATGTTTGAGATTTCCCATGTAGCTTTCAGTTATTGACTTGTAATTTAATTTCACTGTGGTCAGAGAACATACTTTGAATGACTTGAATTCTTTTATATTTATTGAGACTTATTTATAGTCTATAACATGGTCTATATTGGTTTGTTCTAGGGCCAATTGAAAAGAATGTGTATTCTGTTGTTATTGGGTGGAATGTTCTACATTTTCCAATTCCTAATGTCAATTAGGTCAAGACGAGGGACAGTGTTGTCAAACCTTCTATATGGTTACTCATTTTTCTACTTGCTCTATCAATTAGCAAGATGGAGTATTGAAATCTCCCACTGTAGCTGTGGTTTTGTCTATTTCTCATTGTGCTTTTCTGTTTTTGTTTCATGTATTTATAGCTACGTTACTGGTGCATAAACATTTAAAGATTGTGATGCCCTCTAGATGAACTACTTATTATTATGAAATTATTGTCCTTACCCCTGGTAACATTATTGGTTCTGAAATCTACCTGTCTGATATTAATAGAGCCACTTCAGTTTTCTTTTGATTAGTGTTAGCACAGTTTATATTTACTCATCTTTTTACTTTTAAGGAATTTGTGTTTTTATATTCGAAAGGCATTACTTATAGGCAGTATATATTTGAAATTTACCTTTATATCCAGTCTATCTCTGCCTTTTTTTCTTTAATTAATTAATTAATTAATTTTGGCTGCATTTGGGTCTTCGTTGCTGTGCTCAGGCTTTCTCTAGTTGCAGTGAGTGGGGGCTACTCTTCGTTGCTTTGTGCGGGCTTCTCATCGCGGTGGCTTCTCTTGCTGCAGAGCGTGGGCTCTAGGTGCACGGGCTTCAGTAGTTGTGGCACGGGGGCTCAGTAGTTGTGGTTCACGGGCTTAGTTGCTCCGTGGCATGTGGGATCTTCCCGGACCACAGATCGAACCCGTGTCCCCTGCATTGGCAGGAGGATTCTTAACCACTGTGCCACCAGGGAAGTCCCTGTCTCTGCCTTTTAATGTGGGTTACTTAGGCCATTTACATTTAATGAGATTATTAATATGGTTAGGTTTAAACCTCTCATTTGCTAATTTCTACTTTCGTCCCATCTGTTCTCTTTTTCCTCTTTTGGATTAACTGAAATTTTCCACTTAATCTATTTTGATTGCTTATTAGCTATAATTCTTTGATGATTTTAGTAGTTACTTTAGGACTTTTAGTATACATCCTTAAACTATCACAGTCTACTTTTAAGTGATGTTATATAACGCTTGGCATATAGTATAAGAACCTTACAATAATATACTTCCATATTTCTCTCTCAAATTTTTTGACTTTTGTACCATTGTTGTAATATATTTTACTTTTATACATGCTATAAACCCAACATTATATTGTTATTTTTGTTTAAACAGTTCTCTTTTAAAGAGATTTAAATAACAAGAAAATTATGTATTTATTCTTATAGTTAACATTTTTGGCAGTTCATTCCTTCACGTAGATCTGTATTTCTGTATTTCTGTATGGTGTCGTTTTTCTTTGGCCTGAAGGATTTTGTTTTTAAACTTTTCTTGTAGCAGGCACCTCCTGGTGATGAATTTTCAGGTTTTGTGTGTATGGAAAAGTCTTTATTTGCCTTCATTTTTGGAAGTTATTTTTGCTGGATATAGAAGTCTACGTTACTTTAGAGATGTGTTTCTTTCAAGATGTGTTCTACTTTAAAGATATTGTTCCACTGTCTTACTTCCATTGTTCCTATGAGAAATCTTAGGTAATCCTTATCTTTATCCCCTTGTATATAACAGGTCTTGCTTTTTTACTCTGGCTACTTTTAAACCTTTCTCTGTCACAGGTTCTGACCAATTTGTTTAAAATGTGCCTTGGCATAGTAGATTCCGTGTTTCATGCAGTTAACTGAACTTCTTGGATATGTGTATCTACGGGTTTTGTCAAATTGTAAAATTCTGGGCCATTAACTCTTCAAATACATTTTCAGCCCCCTTCTCTGCTGGAAACTCTAATTTCACAAATATTAGGTCACCTGATTTCCCCACAGCTCACTGATGCTTTTTATTTTTCTTCCTGTGTTTCATTTTGGAGTTTCTATTGCTATGTTGCCAAGTTCCCTTCTTCTGTAATGTCTAATCCCATTCAGTGTACTTCATTCATCCTATACCTTATAGTTTCATCTCTAGGAGATTGGTTTGGGTCTTTAAAAAATATCTTCCAGGGCTTCCCTGGTGGCACAGTGGTTAAGAATCTGCCTGCCAATGCAGGGGACACGTGTTCGAGCCCTGGTCTGGGAAGATCCCACATGCCACGGAGCAACTAAGCCCATGCGCCACAACTACAGAGCTTGCGCTCTAGAGCCCGTGAGCCACAACTACTGAGCCCATGTGTCACAACTACTGAAGCCCGCGAGCCTAGACCCCGTGCTCCACAACAAGAGAAGCCACCACAATGAGAAGCCTGCGCACCGCAACAAAGAGTAGCCCCCGCTCGCTGCAACTAGAGAAAGTCCATGCGCAGCAATGAAGACCCAACACAGTCAAAAGAAAAAAAAAAAATCTTCCAAGTCTCTACTTCACTTTTTAAACATCTGAAATAGTTATTAACTGTTTTACCATTCTTGTCTGCTAATTCTAATATCTGCGTCAGTTTCAGTTGATTGCCTTTTCTCCTTAATATGGGTTGTGTTTCCCTGCCTCTTTGTATGTATGTCTGGTAATCTTTAATTGGATGTTGTGACTTTTATCTAGTTGGGTGCTGGGTATTTTTGTATCCCTATAACAATTCTTGAACTTTGCTCTGTTATGTAGTTGAGTTCCTTGGAAACAGTTTGATCCTTTTGAGTTTTGCTTTCAAGGTTTATTAGGTAGGAGCGTTGACCAACCTAGGGCTAGTCACTCTCCATTTCTGACACAGGACCATTCTGTGTTCCCTATGCAGTGTCTGTGAACGATCAGTCTGCCTGTTGGGAACAGAAGATTAATATTCAACCAAAACTTGCGGGGAACCTTTTGGAGGCCTCCAGAGCTCTCTCTGTGTGCAGCTGTCTCTCTAGGGAACTCTAGCTGCCCTGGTCTCCTTGGACTCCCAGTGACTTCTCCTGAACCAGGGAGTCTTCTTGGATTTCTCTTCCTTCTGCCATGACGTAGAAACTCTTTCGAGGCAGTGATCTAGGCAACTGTAGGGTTCACCTCATTTATTTTCCATGTCTCATAGATCACTGTCCTTTGCTGCCTGATGTCCAATGTCTCGAAAACCGTTGTTTCATATAATTTGTCCATTTTTTGCTTGTTTCAAGCAGGAGCGTATATTCAGTCCCTGTTGCCTCATCTTGGCGAGAAGTGGAATGCATCACGGACAGTCCCTCAGATACGGCCGGATAAACATGTTCACTCCTGGGAATCTCAGTAAGACCTCATAAAGGCTGGGAGAGGGTAACTCTGCTGGTCACAGAACACCTGAGGCTCATTCTTGGTGACTTTTCCACCTTGAAACTTCCTGGGGTTCATGTGAATGGAATTTCACCCAAGCAAAAATGTGTCCATGAAGAGAACTTGTGCAACCCTCCCCCAGGACTTCTTTCTGCCTTGTGTTTTGTCCTGGAGGCCCTCCCCTGGTCGCAGTGTTTAGGGGCTATGCCCCCTGCTCCCTCTCAGTCTCCAGAAGACCCCGCTGACCCCACTCTCACCCCCGAAGCGTGGATCTGGGGCTGTAGGTGTCCATACTCAGTGGAGTGGGGATTACTGCTGATAGGGGCCATGCTCAGCGAGGGCCATCTCACACGGTCTGGGGTGGACCACAGCACAGGAAGGTTTGCTGAGTCCCCTGGGTTGAGCTCCAGAAGTGCCTGTCTCTCTGGCAGTCTCACGTGGCCCTGCCATACCTGGGTCGCCAGCCCATCCCTCAGTCTAGAGCTCTCCTCTCTGGGGTTGCCTTTTGGGGAAATCAGGTAACAGGCAACCAAACACACAGCTTTGGAGCAGAGCCGTCCAGCAGTGGCCCGCCCCCCAGCCTCCCCTCATCTGGGCTGTCACACTGGGTCTCTGTTAACCTAGGCCTAACGCTGCCCCCACTAGTTTGATGTCAGCAGCAAACCAGACAAGGGTGGACAGACAACCCTAACTCAGGCAGCAACCGCACTTCACTAGCTGTGTTCACTAAGAGTCCGCAGAAATGAGACATATTGTATTTCCAAGTAGACATTGTGTCCAACTCATCACACCAAATGGAGTTGACCAAACAGGATGTGAGATGTCCATTTTTTCCTTTTACATGAGAAACCTGTTTTATTTTTAGGAACATGCTTTTTTTTCGCTCCACGGGCAATTTTTTTTTCATGTTTATTCCAAGGGCCTGGGGTAGTTCCCTCCTGTGCAAGAGAAGCAAACTGGCTTTTTGACTTAAAGCCCCTTCTGCTCTGGCCAGTCCAGGCCAACACAGCAAGAAGAGCCAGGAAGGAAGGACAAGAGACCTCAGGTTCCTATCTTCCTGACACCACAGAGCAACCAGTCACTGCCTCGAGTGCCCACAGGGAGGCTGAGACGAGCAGAGAACGAGGTAAAGCACAGAGGAGGCAAGATGCCGCCGTGGCCATCGGCGCAGAGGCCTGGGCCGGCCCAGGACAGAAAGCCAGAGGAAGCGCAGGAGGCTGCTGTCCCCCTGTCCTTCCACCTCTGATCCCTCCTGCTCCTTCTCTCCGGGCCAGAAGGGCACCCACATGTGGGATGGTCTTCCTGGGACTGCAAAGAAGGCAGGAAAAATACACAGAAGCCAGCTCTGGTGCCCAGAAAGGCAGGATGGACCAAGCGGGCGTCTGTTCCTGAGCGTCTGCTCCGGCCTGGGGGAGCGTGCACACAGGGCACACGGCCTGCGTTTGCCGGGACACCTGCTGGACGAGGGGGTTCAGAAGGGCTGACAGGCGACAGAGCAGCCAGGAAGCACAGAAGCATTCAGAGTGTGACGTCTGCAACCAAAGCAGGGGAGGATCCCTTGTAAACTTGTTAGATCTTGTGACCCCTCTGCTCCAAACCTACAGCTGCTCTCCATCACTCTCCCAGTAAAACCAGTGTCCTCAGGAAGGCCTGGAAGAGCCGCCCTCCTGCTACCCCTGCCCTTTCTTCCTCCCCTCTGGCCCCTCACTGTACTGTGGATGCACCAGGCACGCCCGCTCAGGGCCACTGCCCGGGATGCTTGTATGGGTGCTCTCTCCCGAGTTTGCACACCCACTCCCTCCTCTCCCTCCAGCCTTTGTTCAGATGCTA
Organism: Monodon monoceros; assembly: GCF_005190385.1. Lineage (NCBI taxonomy): Eukaryota > Metazoa > Chordata > Mammalia > Artiodactyla > Monodontidae > Monodon > Monodon monoceros. Next base: position 2,801,763 of record NW_021703773.1, on the reverse strand, counting down.
CCCACTCCCACCCCACTATTTAATCCCCCAAGCCCAGCACTCTGATCCCCCTTGCTTGAGTCTGTTTTTTCCCAGCGTCTACTTGCTAGCGCATTATACAATTCACTTACATATTATATTTTTGTTTGCCTCTCTACACAAAAGGTAAGCTCCATGAAGGCAGAGTTTGGGACTTTTCTTTCTTTCTTTCTTTCTTTCTTTCTTTTTGTCTGTTTGAGAACTGACTTATCTGCCCCGCTTAGAACAGCCCCTGGCATGTGGCAGGTGTTCAGAAAATATTTGCCAAGTGAGCTGACCAACTGCACAGCCTTTCCACAGTCACGGAGCACAGGACCCAGGCCCACGGGGGTTCGAACTCTGCTCAGGCGTTAGATGAGAGTCTCCAGGCCCAACTGGAATCCTGAGGCCAGCGGAGACATTCATAAACACCTGGGTCCGTAACTGCCCTTTTAAACAGTTTTTTTTTATTGTGATAAGAACACTTGACATGGGATCTATCCTCTTGACAGATTTTTGATTGTTGTAACTGCCTTGTTTATACTCATGTAATTTTATGGGCCTGGTGTCCGTAGAATTGGGGGACAAAACCCCCAAAACTTGAGTTGACTTGATTGAAACAGCTCTGGGGATGTTAAGAAACCCAACCAAGTCACCGGTTATCACGTAAAAAAGGGAGAAGTGTTCTGTCACTTGACTTCTCCCAGTTTGCAGCCATCAGCCCCTTTCCCTCGCTCCTAGTGAAAGGGAGTTTGTCACTTAGCAGTCCCTGCTGTGTCCGCCTAGTCCCCCAAGAGCAGGGAGAGGGCCAGCCTGGGAGCCCTCAACGCTGGGTCTGAGGGGCAAGCCTCCTCCATGGGAACAGCCCTGAGGGCACACAGGTCCCAGCAGGCAGCGAGGGCGCCCCAGCGTCAGGCCGGGGGCCCTTGGTGACATGCATCAGTGGAGGCTGATGGCCCCTGAACACCTGGCCCAGGTGAGACAGTGGAGACAGGCAGTGGGGGAGAGAGCAGACTTGCAGGCCAGGTGAGGTCAGAGACAGAAGAGAAAGGCCACAGCACGCGGTCAACAGATGAGCCCTGTGCCCAGGGGCCCTGGACAGCATGTTTCAGGAGACACAGGATGTGGGAGAGTCACCCGTGTCAGGGGCGCAGCATCCCCCTGGACAGGGCCCCTGTCCCCACCCTCCACTCAAAAGACCCCCACCACAGGGCCCCACATGGCGCGCGCACGTGCGCGTGGCCGGGAAGGCTGGTGACCTAGGAGCTGGGGGAGGACAGCGACGCAGCTGCGGGATGGCGCACGTGCCGGCCTCATGGAAGCCGGTTCACAGAACCATATTGCTTTTCAAGGCCTGTGAGGAGCCTCAGGTCTCTAATCCAACTTGCTGATTTTAGAGAAGAGGCTGATGGCTCAGCAGTGGAGTCAGGAGGAAAGGGGATAGAAGCCAGCCTCCCGGCTCCCACTGCAGGGTAGGGCCTCCACCCTGCTTCTGCGCCCCTGGTCAGCGACAGAGATGGAGGGGCAGTGGGGGTCCCGGCCCTGCTCCTCACTCGGCCGCTTCCCCTGCTAAAAGGAAGGTGTCCTCAAAGGCCGCAGGGGTGGGTGCCGGGGGCAAAGGTCAGGGCCCCCCGGGGCCCGGTCACATGGGGGCTTCTTGGCATAACGAACCACATCAAAACGAGTCAGGGAAAGAGATGGGGCGAGAAAAAAGGGAGAGAAAAGCAGAGACCGGGCTGAAGAAAAGATCCCGCTTAGTCTCAGAGAAGGGGCGGCAATAGGGCTTCAGGACGCCCCCTGGCTGGTCCCCACGGGACCTGCGCCAGAACCTAGCGCCCTTGCGTCTCCCCACCGACTGGGTCGCCGATGGGTCCGCGCATGCGCAGAGCTGGGGAGGGGGGGCGTGCGGCACGCGGGGCGTTGAGCGGGGCCTCGGCTCCTCCCGTCCTGCCTGGGCCCCGGGCGCCCCCCCCCCCACCTCTGCGTTCACCACCGCCCGTCCAGAGAGAGACTGACCTCCGGTCACCGGGAGAGAAGGTTCCAGGGAGGGTCAGGAGGCGGCGGCTCGGCCCCTTCGTCCAGGAGACACTCACCATTCATCTGGGAGGGGGACGACGAGTAGTCCCGGTCCGTGGGCCGGCGGTCGGGCTTCAGGTTGCGGCCCTGCCTGCCCGAGCCCTCCAGCATGTTCACGATCTCGCCGCGGTCGATGTGCCGCAGGGCCGCGTACAGGTTCTCCACTGCGGGCAGAGGGGAGGAAGGAGGGCGCTGGGGGGACCGCTACCCATCGCAGGGCGCGCGGGACGCCCGGCTCTGAACTCTGGTGGGGTGGGGGGAAGACTGCGAGGGGGGGGATTGCAGGCCCCCGCTTTTGTCAAAGTCAAAGCAAACTACCTCTTTGGAGAAGACGGCAGATCTGGGGACACTGCGGTTCCCGTCCGGCCCACGCAATAAAGCCAAAATCGCGGTAAAGCGAGAACACGAATGTTGTTGTTTTCCCAGTGCATATAAAAGTTATGTTTACACTACACTCTAGTCTATTAAGTGTGCAGTAGCATTCTGTCTAGAAAGACAAGGCATCTACCATACCTTTAAAATATTTTATGGCTAAAAAACGCTAACTGTCCTCTGAGCCTTCAGTGAGTCTTAATAGTCACATAAAGATCACTGATAACAGATCAGCGTAACAAATGCAATCATAATGAGAAATTTTGAAATATTGAGAGAATTACCCAAATGTGACAGACACGAAGTGAGCAAATGCTGTTGGAACAGACCTGCTGAATTTGATTGGGAAAAAAACACAGTATCTGCGAAGCGCCGTAAAGTGAGGTAGACCTGTGTTTTGTTATCCTTTAACAGATCTTTCCCAGACCCTAACAGCGGCGAATTTCAAGGCATGGGAAGTGTTTTTTTGTAACCGAAGAGGAATACTACAAGAAGATGAGTGAGAATGATTGGATTCTGTCTTCTGGAAATCCTTGGTCCTTGCCAGTTGATTTGCCATGCAAACGTAAACACTCAATTTCCTCTTAGCGCTTTGTATTTGGGAATGGGGTGCAGGAGGGGCTGAAAAGAGTGAGACAAATCTTCCCTCCCCCGTTGGAGACAATCCTGGAAGAAGAACTCCATCCGAGGGGGGACTCCTCACTGGGCTCTGTCCCGAGGGGACAATCCTCATTTGTTTGAGAGATTCAACCGGAAGGCACACACCCTACACAGATGCTGTCTGTCTTCTAGGGGTCCTGGTGCGCTGTGAACTCATTCTGAGGATGGGAAGAGATCACGGCCAAGATTCTCTGAAATCCCCTTCCGGCAGCCTTGCCCAGAAGACCAGGGATCCTGAGAGGTGCATGTGTGCGTGACTGTGCGTGTATGTATGAGTGAGACAGAGTGTGCAGAAGAGATTGGTTCCAAAGGCCAACACCACCCAGGGAATTTGGAGGGAGAACTACTTGGTGAGAAGAGGTCCTGGCACAGGCTTTGGGGAGAGAAGGCTCCCCAACCCATCGGTACTGACTCTTTGCATCTTGGCCTTCACGGATGACCCAGAGGTTCAACAAGGCCACGCTCTGCTCCAGCAAGGAGTTGGGGTTCTCCACGCGGATCCTGTTGATGTCATCCACGCTGAACTGCAGCTCGCGGGCCAGCTCTGCGCACAAAGAACCAAGACCGGGTGTGAGCCCAGCCAGAGCCCAGCCCCGGCCCCCGAGCCCGCGCGTGGAGTGGGGCGCCCGGCAGGGACCAGGAGATAAAGAGCAGTCTCCCTCTGGATTCTGTATTCCTTCTTCCCAAGGAATACCTAATGAAATGCTGACACTTACACTGTTGTATCCCCAGGGAACGAGCCAGGAGGAGGCATGTGCCCAGGAGAGTAAATAGGTATTGAATGAATGAGACTGAGCCACTCGTCCAAGGTCACAGGACAGGCTGGGGCCACAGCGGGAGAGGGACGGACCCACTGACTCCCTTGGTGCTGTCGGTGCTGCGCTGCATGCCACTGCCTTTCCCGGGAGAAGCAGTTATAATGGAAATGCATCACTGTGTTTACGTTTCTTCCCGGAAAGGCGGTATTCACATTTAAAATGAAAATACAATTTCCCATCTAAATGCAAGGCAATAACACAGAATGCTAGCTCTTCCCCTCCCGTGATTTTTATTGTTATTTCTCGCAGGTGCTTTAGATGAGAGAACAGCATCGGAGTCTCATTTCAAGGATGAGGAAGACCGGAGGGGAAAGTGATGGTGAGAATCAGCATATGCATGTACCCCCTCCACACACACACACACACTCACACACACCACATACACACCACACGCATCACATACGCACACCCACACACAACACACAAGCCACACACACATACACACCACACATACCACATCTCTCACACACACCACATACAAGCCACACACACAAACACACACAAAACCAAGAAGCAGCAGCAGACGTGCTTTTCGGGCTTAAAGGAGGAGCCGTCTCTGTTGTGAGCTCCGCCACGCCACCTTCCAGGAAGTTACTGCTAAGGTTTCCGAGCTTGTCTGAAGCCCTCTCTGCAGGTGGCTGAGTGAAGGGGGCCTGTTCATCCAAAATCTCACCGGAGAGCGGGGATTAAGTCACAGGGCCTGCGACCGAGTAGAACGCAGCCTGAGCTGTCACTGCCTCAGAGTCAGGTCTCTCCTCGTGGTGGACGGGACTCGTGTATGACTTCAGCCACGGCCAGAGATGACAGATGAAAAACGTCCAGACTTGATCTTCTTCCCTCCCTTCCCTCAGCAACGCCAGCCTGTGGGGACGGCGGCGTGTATGGTGCCGGGAGCCCTGGGCAGGCAGTCGGGATGCACATTTTTTGTTTGCTTGTGTGTGTGTCCTTGGTTTGCTGGCTTTGCAGGGCTCTGTCACTAACTCACTGCACAACTAAAGTCACCCCAGTTATCTAGGTCTCAGCCTCCCCATCTGTAAAATGGGCAGCCTGGATCCATGCTAAGGTCTCCTGTAACGTCCGAAGTTGAGTTTCTAAAAAGGAAAACCAGAGAGAAGTGGGGGAGGGAGGGAGCCCCCCTCTATTGGTAAACCATGGCGACAATCCCAGATCAGGTGCACACTGGTGGTGGGAAGAGGTTTAGAAACGCCTTCACCAGCTGGCCTTTAGCGGAGAGGAGGTGTAGAGGTAGGTGTAGACAGGCAAAGTGCTCTTCTGCCCCAATTGCCCCACTCACCGGCCCAGCTGAGGCCCAGGTGCTCTGATATAATAGCCATCTTCACGTCAGCCCGGTCTGCGCCGCTGAGGAAACCTGGGGGAAAGTATCGCATTCCATTTAGTAGCCTTGGCGGGACACAGAACCGACAGGCGTGGGCGAGGGACCTCAGAGGGTGCTTGGGGCCCACTCCGTGTCCACCCGATTGGTGGCTGAGCCTGAGGGGGTCAGTGGAGACCCCAGCCAAGGGCTGAGCCAATGGTGTCAGCTCGGAGCTCCCGTCGGGCTGAGGGGACGCTGCCTCCCTCACCGTCCCCGGGAAGGGAGTGAGCACAGAGAGTCACGGAGAGGTTGGTACCCAATGTGGACTCGCTGAGGATGCTGTATCTCAGGGCCAGCGGCGTCAGGGTCCTCCTCCGGTCATCGGCTCCACTGCCCTGCCGGAGAGAGACCAGGAAAGGGTGCTGTGGGTGCAGGAGGGGAGGACGCCCGGCCTGGCAGACGATGGGCAGCTGCACTGCCTGGAGCCTCGACACACAGGGTAGAAGTGTGGGCAGAGGGGGGGCAAGAGGGAGTCTCATGTACTTTATTATTATTATCATTAAGGATAAGCTCACATGGCCCTTATCACGTGCCAGGCCCTGATTGATGGACACAATCCCCTATGAGGTAGGTACCATCATTCCTCCCATCTCACCGGGGAGGAGGAAACTGAGACCCAGAGGGCGGACTAACCCGCCCAAGTTAACTCAGCCAGTAAGTGGGTGGAGCTGGAGTTTGAATTTTAAAAAAAGTTTTTCTTTTTCGATTCCTTTCTGCTCAAAAGACCGGGTTTTGATGCCCAAGCCTTCGCATGCTGTGGCAAAGCACCGGGATGCTTGTTCAAGGCTGTGGGAAACCCGCCTGTGAAAGAGAAGTCGGTTCTCCCTAGTCCTCAGACAGAAAGGAGAAAACGAGCCTCGGATGTCTGGATGTGACCTTGTTTGTCTAGTTCGGCGTGAAAGGCTGATGACGAAAATGACAGGACGACACCAGCAAAAGAGACCACCCCCTCCAGTGCAGTGGAGACTCAGCTGCTCCCAGGCACCAGTGATGCTTGGTGCTCACACCTCTGCTGAGCTCAGAGCCCTGAGCGAGCACAGGGCTGGGACACCAGGCTTCCCTTCTCTGAGGGCCTGGGCAAGACAAGTAAGTAGAGGAAAAAGAGGCTCCAAAAAAGCCCTGACGTGGCTGGGACACCTTAAGCCACCGGCCACCCGGCTGTCAGGCCTCGCCTTCCAATGTCCTGGAAGGGGCGTCCTGGGGAGCTCGGGGCCTCAGTGTGAACACGCGCGTCACCCTCACACCCTGACGTTTGTCCCCGAGCTTTGCGGGAAGGGCTGGGCCACAGCCCGTGTCGGGGAAGAGCCCAGGGCCTTTCTCCACCTGTTCGGCTGAGAGTCCCAGCAGGGCGCTCACCTTGGTGCAGGGTGGCATGGTGACGTTTAGGTGGCAGAGGATGTGCTGCGTGTCCTCGTACTTCATTGCCTTGCGCAGGAATGACAAGGACCCTGCTGGATCTCGACTGCTGTCCCTCACCTAGACTCAGTCACACAAAAGGGAGAGTCAGGGGCCGCCCCACTGGCCACCAGCCCAGCTGGCTCAGAGCTCTCCGCCTCCCGGACTTCTAGACCCGGGCGAGGGGTGGGCGAGAGGAGGCCGCACCTTGACAGGAATGGCCAACCGGCTCTCCCGGAAAGACTGGAAGAGGAAACTCCGCTGCTGGGCGGCCTTCTTGATGGGCACCAGGTTCCCGGAGAGCTCTGCGAAGAGGGGCATTCCTTCCAAAACCTGCAGGAAAGGGAAAGCAAATGCAGCTGGTCAGGAGCAATGCCCAGATGCCCGGTCCCGCCTGTCAGCTCCCGCCTCTGCTTCCCCACGACCCCCCAGGGGCCTTGCTCTGGGAGGCCCCACTGGGTGTTTTGGAAAGGTTATGGTGGATGCTTCCTTACTTCAAAGGAGTTTATAATAAGCAGAACTCTTCATATATCCCTGCGTGGTTGATCAGCGTTGCTATCAGAATACTCTAGAATTCCACTAGGAAATCATAATATGGCTTGCGAAAAACATTTATCTCTTTTAACACCATCCGACAATGTTTACTTTATATGAGTGCCAGAAGGACCATGTTGTGGTTTAATCTCATCCATAATATAATGATCCCTACTGTGTATATAATGCTTTCAACTGAGAAGTTATCGTGAACCCATTTGACAGTGGAGGAAACCGAGGCCCAAGGAGACTGGTTAGTGCCCAAAACAGCATTAGAGGCAGGTCCCAGCCCTGTGGTCCTTCTTCCGGGCCCTCAGAGCCCCCAGAAGGCTCAGCACAGCCTCTGAGGCCAGATCTTCAGAAAGGTCCTGCTCTGTCACACATCTTAACCTAAGTGAGGACCCTGGGACGGGTAACAGGTTCAAACCTAGTCCCCGTTCTTTACTGCTCCCCCATCTGCCCAGCCCCTCCCCTGCTTCCTCATCTGGGTGCTGCCAAACCCCCGGCGTGGCAGGGAAAGTGGGCTCTGCGGTCAGACTCCTGGGACAAATCCTTTCTCTGCCATTTACTCAGCTGTGTGACCTTGGGCAAGTTGCTTAACCTCCCTCAGTCTCGGTTTCCTCATCTGTAAACGGGGGATAACAAAAGGACACACAGTTATGAGAATCAGGGGAGATGACGCCACTCAAGCACTTTTTGCTTTTGGGCCACACGGTGCGGCACGCGGGATCTTAGTTACCCGACCAGGGATTGAACCCGTGCCCCCTGCAGTGGAAGTGCGGAGTCTTAACCAGGGGATGGCCAGGGAAGTCCCACTCAAGCACTTTTAAAAGTACCTGGGGTGTAAGAACTTGAATAAATGTCAGCTCCTAGCACCACAAATCACTGGGCTGACAGCCTGCTCTCTCCTTGACCCACATGGTGTCCCTCGGCTCTGGGGAAGCTTCCCGCTGATGCTTCTTAAAGGGACATGGCCCAGGAGCCCCTCTGCAGAGGCTGCCCTCCTGACAGCCCTGGGTCCTAAAGGCGCCGGCTGCCCGCGAGGCGGGAGCCCAGGGGGCCCAGGCCCCTACCTCTGTGTCCCTGCTCCGGGCCACGAGGCGGGAGCCCAGGGGGGCCAGGCCCCTACCTCTGTGTCCCTGCTCCGGGCCACGAGGCGGGAGCCCAGGGGGGCCAGGCCCCTACCTCTGTGTCCCTGCTCCGGGCCACGAGGCGGGAGCCCACGGGGGCCAGGCCCTACCTCTGTGTCCCTGCTCCGGGCCACGAGACGGGAGCCCAGGGGGGCCAGGCCCTACCTCTATGTCCCTGCTCCGGGCCACCTCCACGAAGTTCTCGTGCTGCTCCAGCGTCTTGTCCACCCTGTCATCCGTCGTCATGCAGTAGCAGCGCAGTCGCCCTTCTCGGGGGTCGTTCATCTTGGCGAAAATGACAAACTTGGCCATGTAGGGCACCGCGGTGAGCTCCTTGTACAGCAGGGTGGCGAAGTTCACAGCTTCAGCCGTCCGAGGGCAGTCCGACAGCCAGAACCTGAAAAGAGGGCAGCCGTGAGCCTGTCCCTAAATGCCTGAGGGGGAGCGTCTCCCCCATCCAATGGCCTGTAAGCTGAGTGGTGGCCTCTCTGACAGCCCCGGTGGTGGGGTGGGCAGGTGACGGCCTAAGCATGGCCACCCATGGGGACAGCGCTGTCCCCTCACGCAGGGCCCGGGGACCCATGGCACCGGGCAGGCGGGGTGTCACCTGGCAGAGACGTTGGTGGTGAAGGTGGCGCACTCATTGGCGTACATAAGCTTGGTGGTCCCCGTGATGTCTTCCCACTGGGCCTGGTCTGTCCCTCCTGTGACAGCAGTAGAAAGGGCTTGGGGGACCGTCTCCAGAGGCCAACGCGGGACGTGCACACCTGGCTGTGGCCCCGAGAGCACACCTACCCCTCCGCCCCTCCCCTCGGAGCAGCCCTCCTCTGGGGTTAGAGGGCTCTTCGGGGACAAGGCAGCTCTACTCGGACACAGCTGCTCGTCCCTCCGAGGAGCCCATCACTCCCTAGCTCTGTGTCCTCCCGTCTCCCCAGGTGTCGGTGGAAGGAGCTGCTGCCCAGAAGGCAGGGCGGGGCGGGGGCACCGCTCACCAATGACGCTGCAGAGCAGCCGCAGGCTGGTGGTGTCTCCCTCCCCGCTGTCCCGAGGGTTATCTGTCCAGGAGGGAGGGAGTGGGACGCGAAGCCCGATGGGGCGGTGGAACTTGCGGCGCCTCGGCTCCACGGTGACAATGGGGCTGAAGGTGGCCTGGTTGCCCAGGAGTTTGGTGACCAGCTCATCGGGTACAGGCTGGGCCTGTGAAGTGCCGAGGGGGTACACTCAGCCCCGGAGCAGCAGAGGGGCTCATGGACGGAGGAAGAGAGCAGCTGTCTGGGCAGGTGCGAAGGCTCCCGGGGCGGGGGGTGGGGGGGTGGCCCCACTCCTGCTGACGGCCAGCCCGGCTCTCCTCTCTGAGCCCCCGTCCCCATTTCCTTGCTGCTCCCCACTCCTGGGGGCCTTGCTCAGCATCAGGCACCTCTCCAGGAAGCCAAGTGGCTTCACCTCACGCTAAGCCTGTGGTTTAACACGTTATCTGGGGTTTTCTGCAAGTTACCAGGGCGACTGCCCTATCTCACCCACCCAACTTTCTTCTGAGCTTCAAGGTCAGGGCTCTAATGGGACTTTTCAGGCCCTAGACCAATGGGTGGAGATGTCCTGGGGAGGAGGGTCATCTCTGAGCACCCTGACGCCTTCCATCCCTGAACCCGGTCCAGGTGATGGGGCCCCAGCAGGTAAGGAGAGGCTGTATCACCTGCAGGGCCAGCTTCACTTTCTTGGTGACAGCATTTTCTGGGAAGGTGGCCTGCACCAGGGGGACGAGCGTGCTTTTCAGGGAGCCCCCCTCGGGGCCGATGGTGTCGTAGTCCTGGTAGAGCCTTGACATAATCACGAAGTACAAGGGGAAGTCGGTGGTAACGATGCGGCAGACCCTCTTCTTCTCCAGCTCCTCCAGGCTCCCCAGCTCTGCAACCACAGGCCCGTGCCCGCCCGTCACCATGGTGGCTTCCCAGGGCCCCTGATCCCCACTCTGGCGCCCCCTCCCCAGGCCCCGGCAGGGGCAGGAGGCTGGGCCACCTGGAAGGAGAAAGGTCCTGGCCCAGGGGGTCCTGCACAGGACACCAGGCTGCAGGGGCCCGGGCGCCGGAACTGGGCCATGTCTAGCCTCTCAGGGGGTCCCACACTCCGGGAGACCCCGAGAGCCCACCCCAAAGTGCAATCCCAAACCCCGTACTCCAGGAGGAGGGCCGTGCTCCGGATCCCTGGGGCTCGCGCACCTTCGTCCATCCCGTTGAGGATCTGATCCAGGTAGCTTTCTCCATAGCGGTTCTTGTGTTCCTTCCACACGGAGCCGTTTTCACTCCGCAGCACCACGAGCTCGCGGTCCCCACGGCCTTGGGAGGCGAAGTGGGGGACCTCCACGATGACAGGGCTGGGGGGACAGGGGACAGTGGAGAGGGGCCCGGACGCAGGTGTGCATGCCATGTGGGCGGCAGCCATGGGCTCAGTAGGGAAGAGTAGCCGGGTCCTGCCTGGAAAGAGGCTGTCCCGTCTGCAGCCTGGTCCTCACAGACGGACAGACCTGCCTCAGGTTCCAGAGAACCCCCACCCCCGGACCCTCTAGCTACCCACCAGGCCCCAACCTCAGTTCACAGGGGGCTCTCCTGCCATGGCCACACGGCCGAGGCTCAGCAGAATAAAGCTGCCCCTGGACCTGACCCCGAGGGCCCGCCTGACATCCTAGACGGGGGACCCAACCCCTCTGAGCCTCAGCTTCCTCCTGTGTCAGTGTGTGAAAGGACATTTCCTTGGGAGGATGGCTTTGAGGACTACATGTGAAGGGGAAGTCAACATGAAAGCGTTTTACAGCTGCTTTACAATCGGTGGATGAAAGCTTGGCAGCGGGGACAGGCTGTGGACGGAGACGGGAGGGCAGGGCCTACTGGGCAAGACCTGTTCCAACACAGAGCCCGTGGCGCCTGAGGGATGCAGAGCTCCAAGGAGAAGCCCTTCTGCTGCGGGAAAGGTGAGGAGGGAGGCTCTGAAACCATCAGTCCTGTCCTTGGGGGCCATGCTGCAGGGCCGCCTTCTAGGAAGACCGTTTCAGAGCTTAAATAATCAAACCCTGGGGGCCCCGAAGGGCCATCTTCATCCCCCCTCTAGTGTCACACAGGCGCTGAGGGCATTAAGCTCCCCCTGGGGAACAGACTCCTATGTGTACCTAGAACAGGCCGTGGAAGGAACACATGGACCCCTGGCTTTGACCGGTCAGGACACAGAGAGCACGGGTGCGGGCTGCAGGCTTGCCTCCCCTCTGCCCGGGCTGGGCTGGGGCTGGGTGGCCGCAGCGCAGCAGGGACAGGTCGGGGGCATGGGAGTGACCTCTCACCTCAGGAACTGGACTCCTGTGGGGCCCAGGGCGATGACCCTGCTGGCCAGGCCCTCCTCCTCGGCCAGCGGGGGCGGCGTGGGCAGCTTCTGGGGCTTCACCAGGCGGCAGGTGATGCGAGTGGGTGCTGCGCACGTCCGGGGCGGGACCACCACCCTCAGGCCGTTGTGCCTGCTGCCCCGCATGGAGCCCCCGCGGGCGTCCACCATGAAGCTCACCAGGAACCTAGGGCACAGCGGGTCCGTGTTGGCTTCTCCTGGGTGGGTGAGCAGGGCCAGAGCTGCCAGCCCCTCCCAGGCCACTCACCCTGTGTGCACAGGGCTGGCCACCGGACTGATGTTGTCTGAGGTCTCTGTGGCCGGGCTGCTGGGGATCAGTGAGTCTTCATCATACTCCTTAGATGCCTGCAGAGGGGAGAAAGGCCAGCGGTCCTATCACCCCCGGGCCACGGCTGATGGTCTCGGCCAAGGTTGGGGAGGCTCAGCCGTGAACCAAGGGGCCCAGTGTAGGAGGCGCTCCCCACTCCCTACCAACCCATTGGGACAGAGCTCACCCGGAGTCTAAAAGGAAGCACGGGCTTCCTCATACCGACACGGACGGCCTCTCCTTGGCTCGGGACCCTGGGCCAGAGCTTTGGACGATGGAGCGAGTCCTCCGTCCCATCCGGCCTCGGTCTCAGCTCCTACACCACGTGCGCTCCTGACCTGCCCGCGTCCTCCAGTTCGTCCCCACCGCTCCGCCCCTGACGCGAACCCTCCTCTCTACGCAGCTCGGTTTCACACTAGAGCTGGCGTTGCTTCCCCCACACCGTCGCCTACGAGCTGTTCGGCTCTGGGCAAGCCACGTGTCCTGGGGCATCGAGGGGCACGAGGGAAACAGACCCTCGTCCCGGGGGCTTCCCTATTCCTCAACTGCAAATGGGACAGCCCCTTCCTCGCAGTGACGTTGTGACTCGGGGACCACGGGGCTGCCTCGCCCCAGGCCTCGTACGTGGCGAGGACTCACGAAGCCAGCAGGTCGCCTCCAGGTTTCTTCTCAACTCTGCCCTCGCTCTCGCTTCCCCGTCGGTCCAGACACCCACGTCCCTCTCCTTCGCTGGACGCCCCTGTTCATTTTTCACCTCTCGCCTCCTGTGCGAAGCCTTCCCCTTGACTCTGATCTGGAAGGGCTCCCGCCACACAGATGGGCCCTGCGGTAGTCACCCTCCCTGCATTCTGAGCCCCTCCCCAGCTGGACCGTCTCCTCCCACCCCACACGGGGCACAGCGGGACGCCAGGAGACTCGGGTTCATGACTTAGGCAAGGACTCAGGGCACGGTTAGCCAGGGAACAGCAAGACCCGGGTCCGCTCGGAACTTCTCACTGTCGTCTTCAGCGGCCCCCGGGGAACGTGCCACAGCAGCCCCAGGGCCACGTTTGACCGGGTCTCCCAAATGCCACCCGGGGCGTGACACCAACGTCACACCACTATGATGTGCCCGAGGGTGGAACGGCGGATTGGACGGCGTCACAGCCGCCTCCGCCTGGTGCCACTTTCGGGTCGAGGCGACGCACGTGCCTTCAGTGGCAGGGGAAGAGACCAGCCTCATCTGGAAAACGGACAAGCCCGGCTCGGTGATCGGGCCTCAGGGTGGCCAGTCCCAACCTTCAAATACCACACTGCTTTCTTTTTACCCTAGAAAACCCCTTTGCCCAGGTGAATAAGTGCCAAATGGCCTAAGATTAAACCAAGAGGAATTACATTGTTTTAAACCATCCCACCGATCTTGGAGACAAATTCAGGTGGCATCCAGGGAAGCCACAAAATAGGGTATTGTAATGAGTAACAGTCCACGCCGGGAACAGCTCTCCCTTGACGTCCTCTTTCCATCTGTATTGGTATTTTAAGCTCCCGGTAATCCCTTGAGGAAGGTGAGGCAGAAACTGTCCCCTTTTTTTATGGACGTGAAAGAAAAAAAGTCCAGAGTTCCAGAGTCGCCCGCAGCTTCACAGAAGAGCAGATGCAGCCTCAGGCTCCCTCTCTGGCGCCGGGACCCTTGGCCCCAACAGGTGCATAAGGCGTGTGCTCAGGGGCTGTGGCCCCGAGAACATGGGCTTCGGAGCCAAAACTTCTGGAGTCAGTTCTCAGCCCCACTGAGACCAGCGTGAGGGTGTCCCACGCGCCCTTGGGCTCTCGGAGACCCAGATCATCAATAGCTAGGATAAGAGCACTGACAGCACAAGTGCCACCAAGAACACGTGGAATCTGGGACCTGCGGGGCTTGGTAAACGCTGCCAGCTTTCAGCTATGAGTTCCTATTGTCCTGCAGGTCATCTCAAAACAATCACTGTCCAGGGGACCTGCTCCCTGCCGAGGCGAAGTAAGAGAAAGGATGCTTCTTACCTGCTCTGGCTCTTCAGATCTGATCACCACTGTCTCAGGTGTGACGCAAGGAATCCGAGGGATGGCTGGGGATTCCACCCTGTGTGCCGAGAACATTGGGACATCAAGGGATGATCCTTATGAGTAGCCCCCCTCTTCCACGGAAGGCCTTAGTGAAACACTTCTGTACCCCCAGGATCACCTATCCGATTGGACCGCTCGCCACCACTTGAACCCCACTGGCACATGTGGTACATCCTGGCCTTCACACACTGACCAGCCTCCTCCCTCTGCCCCCATGCCTGTCCCCAGAGCCTGACTGTCCTGGCTGAGCGAAGGACCTGCCTCCTCTAGGAAGTCTTCCTGCATGCACCACCCCTGTTCTGCAGCCTTCGACCCCTTGGTGAGGGAACCCTCGCTCTGGCCATTACATCTTATTCTGCGTCACGATCTGTCCACTGGGTGTGTGTTTTGATTCTACCAATATATCTGTAGGTTCTCCATGGTCAGGGTCCAAGTCTCAAGTTTCTTTCTAAACGAAGTTCAGTAAATACTAATCATAGTTTTCCTTCTCCTTGGTCCATTGCCCTATTTTGTATAAGCCCTGGGACCAAGCTGGCACACGTCTGTCTTTTCAGAAAATACCAAGGGCTCAGTGTTTCTAGAAAGTTGTCACTTTTAGATTCATTCACAAAGTCCCCGGGTGTGGCGATGCACCCACATCGCAATAGCTCACAGCATCTCAGGGAGGAATGAGAAACACAGGCAGACACAAACCCTCCGTGGGTCTTCCCTAATGGACAGGCCGACGGAGGGACGTGGCCGGCCTCTGAGGCCAGCTTGGCAAAAGTTCCTTTCTTTTTTTTATTATTTAAATTCTTTCAATTGAATGAAAGCTTTTAAAAATTCTGTAGTGCTTTGCAATTTTCAAAAGTTTCCCACACACGATTTCATATAATCCCACAATGACACACACCCCCTTTTTTGGCAATGGTTTCTAATGGCAATCTCCCTTGGTGGATTTTTTCTGGTGAGAAGCTGAGTGTGTGAGAGGGGGAGGGGTATGGAGACTGAGCGAGGAGAGAAGGAACAGTGGGGGGCAGGGACCCCTGAGAGGGTGGCTTGCGGTAGGAAAGACCTCTGCGCCTGCCTGGCACCCCTGGTGCAGGGCTAGCTCATCCTAAGGTACTGGACCAGCACTCCGTCCGGGCTCGGCCTTCCTGGAACCTTCCAGCTCTGGAGTCTTCCTACTCAGTCCCCGGGGTGGACCTTGACCTACCCCGGCGTGAGCATTACTTACACTTGGTCCAGCTTCGGCACAAAATCCAGCAGCTCTTTCTCTTCATCTATATCCCTGGAATCCTGCTTCTCAGCCTTGAAGCCAACAAGTTCTTCCCCTGAAACCGCACAAGTTTAAGTGAGTGACAGGACGGAGATTCCCTCTTTCTTTTTCAAAAGAAAAGAGGGAATCTGCTGCTCTTCTCAACGCTCACCCCCAAGGAGTGGGGGAAGGTCTCAGATGTTCCAGGAGGACCATAGCAACGTCTTCAACCAGCCCTGACCCTGTTCCTCCAGCCCTGGTACCTGGAGTGGGGCAGCCAGCCCCTGATATCTTAGTCTGCACCAGGCTTTGGAGAAGAAAACAGTTCCCTCAAAAAAAAGAACTTTTTTTGCCTGACAAGTTCCACTTCAAAACAGCCCTTGTGGCGTGTGCAGTGACACCAAAGAAAGAGGTGCTTCTGTTCTTTTCCACACCACACGAGACAGAAGAATAAACGACTGTGGAACCAAACCCATCCATTTTGAGAGGCTCTAGGAACTTTAATAACCATGGCAGCTGAACCCTCATTATTTCCTAAGCGCATCACCAGGAGGTTCAAAGTCTGTCTGCAAACCAGACTGCCTCTTTGTTTCTCTCGCCTCCTTGAACTGGAGTTGGAGCCCTGGACCTTGCAGGGTCCTTTACTGCCCCTCAGCAGTGTGTGTCCTGGCGTTGTGATCTGGAGCCGACAGGATGGAATCACAGCAGCTCATGCAGTTATGATCACAGACACAGTGACATGGGCACAGACACAGACATGGACAGGTTGGAGCCGCCCGCCAGGGCACGGATTTACGGATGGAAATTTCCTGTTTTAGTCAAGCTCTGATTGTTATGAAAACCAGGGATGGATTAGTGAGATCTTGGATCGCTTAGAGTGAAATGCACTTGTGAGAATGGACCACAGGGAACAGAAAGTGTTTCATACCCATTATAGTTATATGAGCAGTTCCTGGAAAGCAAAGAAGAGCCAAGTTTAAGGATGGATAGGATTGAAGTCAGTTAAATTAAGAGGCATATCATCAAAGGGGATACAGGAGAGCTTTCATCGCCGAGTTGACAAAACTACATGACCCCTGGGTTACTGATATGCAAGGGGCCAGAGAGAAATCTGATCCAGCCCCACCCTTTTTTTTTAATCGCGATTTTTCTCTTCCAAGTTAAGTGGGAAGACAGGCTTGCCTGGGGCAGGAAAAATGCCATAAGTACCGGTGGCCACAGAAGTTGAAACTATAGTCATTTCATAATGACTGACTGTCGACCCAGCGGGTGGTTAGAAGAGCAGCTTATGAAAAGCAATTCTTCCAGATTTTAAATGAAACAAGCTTTGTTCAAAGCACAAGGAACACACCAAGTGGAATTTTATGACAGTTCCTTACAGCTCTGAGAGCTGACTGAGTTGAATCACAGTCCTTGTATGATATAGGCAGACACACATGTATTTGTGAAACTTTGTGGGATTTTATATTTTAATCCCTGCGATGTAGATTTCCTTCTTCTAAAATCACATTAAAGGGGTCTTTTGGATAACGGACAGCATCTTTAGAGCGTGGTTCTGTCCAGCTCCGACTAGGTCGGCAGAGGTGGGCATGCTGTCAGGTGCCCCGGGGCGGCAGCAGGGCCCCCCGCCCCCGGAGTGTTCAGAGCCCCGACCACCCCTTTCAGCCTGACTTGACCCGGACGCGGTGTTGATCCCAGCCTGTACCTTCATCTTCAGAGACGTCCAGGATCTCATCCACCGTCTCGGGGAAGCTCATCCGGTGCTTGTCGCTGACCAACTAAAAGGAGGAAAAGCAAAGACTTCAACCCAAACACAGCAGTGGGCCCTTTCACCCATTCAGCAGTTACCTGGTTATGCTTATGAGTGTGGAGACAGGAAGGAGACGGCAAAGGATGTTTGTCCCAAATGAAGAAAATGACAGCTAAGAGGGTCTCTGGGGTCTGGCAGGAACCGCAGAGGGATGAACGGAACCCCAGCTTCCCGGCGCCTGGTACCTGCCCCCAGTCCCATCCAGGGCTGCCCGCTCCGGTCTGGTGGCGGCCCCTACTCCTCCGGCCGCTAGGTGGCAGTAAAGACCCGCCTGATGAAGGAGGAGGCCCGCCCCCCGTGCCCCGTCCCCAATTCTTTTGGCTCTGAGCTTCCCGCGGGAATCCTAGGACACCTAGGCTCCCTTTCCCGGGGTACCCCAAGGGGCGCCCTGCGGCCAGGCTGTGTGTGTCCGGGGTAGGGGTGCAGGGGAGGAGCAGACGTACCGCGACACTGGTTTCATCCGTGACAACCTTGAGCACGTCTGTTACAGAAATGTAGCCCAAGCGCTTGGCTATGGCCAGAGGTGTGGTTCCATTCTGGGGAGAACAGCAGAGGGAGGGCGAGGTCAGACCGAGCTCACGCCCCAATCGTTCGTACCCAGAGCAAGACCCCTGCACACGCGTGGGCCCAGATGTGTGTCGCCGACGCCCGCAGCGACGCTGCAGGGCGAGAGGAGGCCACGGTGCGCGAGCCTTGAATGGGAGCAGGGGAGATCTTACCACCAAAGTCAAGGGTGGCCAAGAGGAGAGCCAGAGGGAAGGTCAGGGTCAGGGGGGCACCAGATGCAGTTGTAGGAATAGGAGGGCACTGGGCAGTACTGCCCAAGGCTCCCAAGGCCGGTTCTTTGGGTGTCAGTTACTGAGCATTCAAATAGTTAAAGTAATCCACATACTTCAGTGAACTCTTCTCAGGCCAATCAGAAATCACGAGTCACCAGAAACAGGGGAGGGGCCTATTTCTACTCTGATTTTAAAAGGCAGAGCTAAGTGGCACTAAACGGATACTGAGGCTTTCTCTTCTTCTAAGTTCTCTGGTCCCAGGGTGTGCCCCGCTCCGATTCAGCCCCATCCACAGTTACACGGTTTCAGCAACCGCACCTACAATCAAAGGCCTGCATGCTTGCTGAGCTGGAAGCGGCCGCGGCGATAACCTAGTAAAGCTGACAATCGCGTTATCCAGGGCAGGAAGTTCACCCTGAACTGTGACCACGGACATGGATGAAGACCCCGAGGCCCCCAAACCTCACACACCACTCAAGACATTTGGCTTTGTTCACTCCCACAGATTTCAGAAAGGGTTTTGACAATATTTTAAAAAACATAAAAAGGGGGGAGGGGAAACAGTGCTACCAGGATAACCTTGTGTCTTCCAGAAGGAGGAACTAATCCCAACAGCCCACGCCCTGGGGAGCCCGTCCAGGCCCCAGACGCACAGGAGGATGACCCGAGCTTCCCTGGTGAAGGGATATCGCATGCGGCTGCCCGTGAGAGCAGGTCTCTGAAATCAGGAACCGGGCGTGTACTTACCGAGCTGACCTCGTTTGGGGAAGCACCATTTTTGAGAAGCAGTGTCACGATGTCTGTATGGCCTTGTTGAGCTGCCTGGTGCAGGGGACTGTATCCGAGCTGTAAAGCAGGCAGACGTTTGGCAGGATGAGCTAGCTACGAGAGAAAGCACTGCCCACCTGCCACAGAGTGTGTGCGTCTTCTGTGTGCAACGTAGAAAGGCATTTTCCCCATTTCCTCCTCCAGCGTCAAAGCTGAAAGTTGTGGTGGGGCCCCAAGTGCGCCCGGAGTGACCCTGGCTGCATCTGAACTTGGCACTGCTCTCAGGCATCCCAGTACCTTAGTCTTGGCATTGACGTCCGCCTGGTGCTGTAGCAGGAACTTCACCAGCCTGATATTCCCATAATGGCTCGCCACGTGGAGTGGAGTGTAACCCATCTGGAAAGCAAGAGAGGAGACAGGGTGACCAGCAAGGCTTCAGGGGACACCACGAGCCGTTCTGAGCTGGACGGGAATGAAAGTCTCACGACAGCGGTGACTGAAAGAGAGGATGGACGAGGAGGCCCTTTGCAAGGTCGGCAGTGGGGCACCACGGGCCTGGGAGGGGCAGGGCTCGGTGTCAGTCAAGTGCAGTGTGAGATGACTAGGAGAGACCCAAGTGGAGAGGTTAAGTAGGTGACTGGAAACCCGACACTGAGCCCGGGGAAGAGGGCAAGGCAAGGAGGCACCTGAGGGGAGTTGAAAGTCTTGGAGGTGAGAGAGGTCCCCCAGGATAAGTGTGGAGAGAAAAAGTGGGGCCCATGGACTGAGGCAGTACTTACAGGGAGGTCAGAAAGGAGGACGGGGAGGGAGCAGCAAAGAGGAGGGAGGAAAGCCAGGAGAGGCCCGTGTTACAGAAGCCAAAAGGGGTCACCCCCAGAAGGAGGGAGCCGCCAGCAGACCCTGGGAGGGCAGCAGACTCAGATGAGCACAGGCAGCAGTGCAGAGATCACTGCCGACCCAGACAAGACCTGCTTTGCACACCTATTTCCACTAGAAAGCTGAAATCCCACTGAAAAACGTCCCAAAAGGCTGTCTAGGTTACAGAGTTGTACCATAATGGAACTTATAGGAACTGGCCGTGGCTTTGGGCATTTATTCATTTGAGTTTTGTCTGCAGAGGAGGTAATTGTCAAGAAAGCCATTCTGCTGACTATTTTAATGCTCCCTCCAAACGCCAACAAGCCAAGGCTCTCTGGGCTCCTAAGTGTCCCTGGGGAGCCCGGTCCCAGAGATGATCTGGACCCAGACCCTGCAGGCTGGACCTGGAGTGATGGGATGGCTTTGGGACCCCCAAGTTCTAACCCACAACATAAGATCTCTCAGGGCAGGACCCCAAAAGACTAAACCAGGCCCACAAAAGAAGCCTCAAAGATCCAGAACATTCTTGAGTTTAAAGCAGGTTCCTTTTGAAGCTATAGGCAGCTGGGGATAAAATATGTCTCTGGATTTTTCTCAGGGAGGCTTCAATGTCACACTGCTGCCCGATGTGCTTGAGGAACACTGGAAGAGGCTGGAGCTACAGGGGCGTCACTCTGTCCCTTCCTTTGAATACAGTTGCCTTTTGGTGAAAAGGAACAAAATGCCACTTCTTCCAGGAAGCCTCTTCCTTCCACCAAATGGAAACACCCTCTCCTCCCTCTGTGCTCCATGGGTTCACGAGAAGCCCCCTTGCACCACATATCACACCGGCTGTCCCTTCCTGCCTCTTATGTCATCTGCAGATGCCTTGAGGCTCATTGCACTGTGCGCTGGGCACTGGGTCATCCTCCACCCAACCCCCACCCCCGGAGCTCCCTGCACACACAGAGGCTCAAAGAATGCTGACCTGCTTTTAGCCAAATGCCAGAGGAGAAGGGGCGGAATTTTCCAGCACATCCTGATATTTTGATACCTTGCTCATGTAAGACAGGGCTTGGAATCATGATTAAACTTCTTTTCACTACAGAGGATCAAAGGTCTAGCCAACTTTTTAGACTCCCCACTGGAAAGTGAGCCCATTGGCCTGGGGTCCTCAAACTCCACTGCCGCCCCTAGGAAGTGGCAGACAGGAATGGGCCACTGGGTCCTCGGGGTATCAAATATCCTCAGATGGACCAGTGATGGAGGCCGGAGTGGGTAGGCCTGTGGGTGCAGGGGGAAGAGGGGAGTCCCCGTGGACAGAGTGCCGGCTGCTGGCCTTACCCGGGTGGTGGCATCCACCGTGACACCATGTTTGATCAGCACATCTGCCACTGGAACGTGACCTTCTTGTGCGACCAGATGAAGGGGAGTGAGTCCACTCTGGAAAGGAAAAGCAGTTCATCAGCTTGGAGCCAGGAAAGAATTCCAGGCGACACTGAAAGAGCACTGAGGTTTGGGAGTCGAACTTGGCTTTGCACGCTCCAACCAGTTGTTTGACCTTAGACAAGCTCTTCTAGCCCCGCCCCCCCCATCCTTAACTAAAATATGAGGTGGTTAGACTGAATCAGAGGTCAGCAACAGTTTCTGTTAAGGGCCAGATGGTCAATATTTTAGGTTTGTGTCTTTCTTGCAACTACCCAGCTCCGTCAGTTATAGTGAGAAAGCAGCTATGCCAACACGTAAATGAATGGGCATGACTGGGTTCCAATAAAACTTTATTTGTACAAACAAGTGGTGGGCCAGATTTGGACCCCAGGCCGTAGTTTGCTGATCTCTGAACTAGATGAACTTTATGATCCTTTCCAGTGGTAACATTTCCTATTTCCATGACTCGAGATGAGCTTCAAAGCCTTGGTTTGCTTATCGAGAAAATCGGGATTATAACTGACGAATCTCAAGGGCAAAGGAGGGCTCACTTGAGAAAACAGACGAAAATGCATTGTAAACCACGACGTGACATTTAAATGCAGCCTGTGATCAGCACATCCCAGCCAGTAAACAGGGTGGAGGATCCTGCTGGGACCGAAACCCCCAGATTCTTGGAGTTTTCATCACAGCTTTCTCACGAGGATGGTGATGCTCCAGTGATCTTGACTGACACGTGCGCATTCACGCAAAAATGCCAGGAAAGGCTTCCCTCCCCCGGAGCCCGCTCAATACGCCTTACTAACCGTGGGGCAAACAGGGCTGCAGCTCCTCTGTCATCGGAGCCAGTGGGCAGGGCCTGCCCCCTCTCCAGAGACTCCACTCGCCCTCCCCTGCCGTCTGCGCTTCCCCCGAGGCTGATGGGAGGCCCAGTGGTGCGCCTGCCTAGCTGAAGCCTGTGCAGGCAGGTGGGGCTGCCCATATAAGAACAGGTCCTGGGTCGGTCACAAGCGTCCGGGTGCCTTGCCTGATCCTTGGGATAACACAGTAACCTGACTGGTGAGTGTGGATGTGGATGAGTGGGGATGTCTCAGGGCAGGGCACCCCCATTCTCCTCCTGGCTCATTTAAATGGCACCAGCAAGAAACCAAGAGTCCTGTCCAACACAGTGGTCCTGCCCTAACAGTTCCCTCCTGGGGGTCACCTGTCCAAAGCTGTCCAGATAGAGCCAATGGATCCACACGTTTTTAAGAAATCTTAAGTTACCCTCAAAATGCTTGCCTTTCTGAAACTGTATTATGTTCATTTGTCGTCTAAAGAAGTGACTCTTCATATCGTATGATTCCATTTGTACGAAATGTCCAGAACAGGCAAATTCATAGTGACAGAGAGTAGATTAGTTGCCAGGGGATGGGGGTTTGAGGGAAATGGGATGTGGCTGCTAATGGGTCTGAGGCTTCCTTTGGGGGTGATGGAAAAGTTCTACAGTTAGACAGTGGTGGTGTTTGTCCAATTCTGCAAATAGACCAAAAACCCACCGACTAGTACAGTTCAAAAGAGCGAATTCTATGGTACGTGAATTATATTTCAATAAAATTGGTGTTTAACAAAAGAAGTGACTCTTAGTCTTTCTTGGGTCATGCGTTCTTTCGAGAAGCTGATGAAAACCATGAGGGTGTCCCCTGGGAAACGGCTCCCACGCCCATCCTCCCACATGCCAGGTACACCACATAGAGGGTTTCCTGCTCACACGTCAACAGTCCCTGGACTGAGACTCCATTGAAGGGACAGGTTGGCACTGAAAACAATATCTTCCTCACAGAAAAAGAATACTTAGTCCCAGCTTACTTAGTACATTCCTGAATGTAGACACTGGCCTATACTTGGGAAAGCATGCAATGGATTTCAGTAGTGATCTTTTTGTAGATTCTTGAGTCAACCTCTTTAGAAAGGACCAGCCAAAGCTTTGGCATCAGGTAGGCTTGGGGTCCTGCAATCTTGGAATAAGCAACCTTTCTGAACTTGTTTATTCATTTACAAAACTGAGATAAAACCTACACAGGGGGACTTCCCTGGTGGTCCAGTGGTTAGGAATCCACCTTCCAGTGCAGGGGACGCGGGTTTGATCCCTGGTTGGGGATCTAAGATCCCACATGTCACGGGGCAACTAAAGCCCGCGAGCCGCAACTACTGAGCCCATGCGCCACAACTAGAGAGAAGCCCACACACTGCAACGAAGAACACATACACACACACACGCGCGCGCGTGCACATCACCTGATTCAGAACCGGGGCACACAGCAGGTGCTTGGTCCTGAGGTGCAGTGTGTCGTCAGCTGACCCCCCAATGTGATTGAGTCTGTAGGGATATTTGCAGACGCGTGTTTACCTTGTTGCCCAGGTTGCCGTTGGCCTGTTTGGAGAGCAGGAGAGCCACCATGTCCGCGTGACCCTCCTGGGCCGCCAGGTGGAGGGGTGTCACGCCTTGCACGGACTCTGCGTTCGCCGAGCCCCCGTACTGCAGCAGGTTGCGGGCCACCTCCATCTGGTTCTGCTTGGCAGCGATGTGCAGAGGGGTGTAGCCGTTCTGAAATAGAAGGGGCCACCGGAGCCTGGTTACAGGAGTGCTGAGTTGACAAGCTTAGCACGTGCCTTATGTTTTAGATCCTCTGAGGAGGGGCCAGGAGGCCTGGTTCAGGGCTGGTGTCACCTGGGAGGGCCATTCCAGTAAACAAACCAACCAACCGAGTCCATTTGGTTTGGAGAGGCTCCCAGAGCCAGCAAATGCCCTACCCATTCTCTCCATCTATCTTCTGTGCACAAGGTGCTCTGTCCCCAACAGATGCTAGGATTCAACCAGGCAGCAGGCCTACAGAACACCCAGCAAGCTAGGCACACAAGTAAATGAAAGGCTTCCATGCCCTCTTTCCTACAGTAAGAAACATGCCCCCCCAAAGCCAGTTCATAGAGGAAAAGGAACAGAGCCCTTCTCTCCTCGTGATGTTGGGCCAAGAGCTCCCCCTGGGCCTGGTGGCTTCAGGCAGGTGGCGTTAAGAGTACATGTCCCCAGCAAGGGACCTGGGGTTGTGGAGTCAGTCCTTGGTCCACTTTAACCGGCCATGTGACTAGGGGCAAGATGGTCAACTAGACTTCCTTTCGTATTTTTTAAGCCATTGTAAGAGGACAATAACATCTACCTTGTTCTTAAAGCTGTTGAATGGATCAAATATGATAATATATGTGAAGGTGCTTTCCAAAATTGAGATATAAAATTAATAAAACCTTTGTATGGTTTTGCAGTGCCCTGGTTCACAAATCTGTTAAGTCCGTTATGAGATGAGGAGATTGGTCCCACAGTAAATCAGCTACGTCACTGTGCACTCTCTATTCAGCTGGCTTTCCTTTCCCCTTTGTCTTGGGAGGAAGACTTTCTCAATGAAGGAAGCAGTGCATGGGAGCAAACTCCATACCCCACTGCAGGCAGCCTACTTTGATTATCATTGTTGGAAACCACTTCCACCTACATTATCCTTTTTGAGCTTCACTGCAACCCACGTACAGCAAGTAAGACAGGCATTTTTATTACTACCCTGCTTTCTGGATAAAGAAGCCAGTTCTCGGAGAGGTTAAACGCCTTTTCTAGTGTCACATAGTAAGTGAAACAACAGAGAACCCAAGTCTGGTCTTGTGACTCCAGATTCCAGGTTCTTTCAACTGGAGCAAGATTCCACTTGGAATCTCCGTAAAATGCAGATTCTGACTCAGACGGTATAGGGAGGCCCTGGACTCTGCATTTCCAACAAGCATATGGGTAAGGCTGATGTTGTCGGCCACAAAGCATTCAGGGCTAAGGGGGATGCCAGGCCTGAGGACCCCTGTGCCGGACCCAGGAGTTTCCAAGCATATGCCCACCCAGTCCCAGAGCAGATGGCATAAGGCATATGGTCTCCTGCCACGGCCAGCATCCTTCTGGCCATCCCACAGAACTGAATCTCCTTTGCCAGCCACTGCCTTATTGTGGAAACCAACATTTCTGATTCTGCCAGGATCCACTGATCAGGAAAAAGAAACAGAAAAAAAGGGGCTGACCAATACAGTAAAATCCCAGTTTAAAGCACTGGGGGACAGAGTGAGATCCGTCTGTCTGCAAAGTAGATTTTGGGGAAAGGAAAGTTGTCATCTACCCAAAGAATAAATTGAATAATAAAAATCATTCTCTCTGAGTAATTATGTAAGATGATTCATCCTACTGTTCCTCCTTTTAAATTTGATTATGTTATGAGAAAACATTAAATTCTTTGTAGGTTGTGTTCCCCTGACAAGATTGGCATTTTGACTGTAATAAAATTAATTAAACAAAATGAGTTTTGTACTGTATCAAAAGGGAGCAAAGAAAAGAGGTGTGGTTCAGTGGATCAGGCCTGAGATGTGGAGTCATCCCCAAATGGAGATCCTTCTCTCTGAGTATCAGAGAATCTTCCGACTCCAGAGCCCAGGTCTTTTAGCTGGAGCTGTGCTTCTCAAACTTGAATGTGTATGAAATCACTTGGGATCTTGGTAAGGTGCAGATTCTGACTGGGGGGCCCCAGATTCTGCATTCGTAACAAGCTCCCAAGTCAGGATGAAATGGGGTGAGGCTGCTGCTCACCTAGGGTGCCGACTGCAGCTTGCCTTCCATTCCCTGCCTGGAAGCAAGGATTATTAGGGCCTCTTTTACTGAACAAAGGACAGGAACTTGAGTACTTATTCACGTTAGCATTATCAGGAGTCCAGGCCACTTGGGCAATGCAGGATGTCCGCACTGGAAGAACGGCATCCCGTCCAGGTCAGGCTGCCAGGTGACCCGCAGTTAAAACCAAGATACAAGAACAACCGTCAGTCTCAGATCAGGGACCAACCCCTGTGAGCTTTCTCCAAGCTGGGACTACAGGGCATGAATGACCTTCTGTAGGTGACAAGGACAAGGGGCAGGGAGGCAGGAGAGTCGGGGTGGTGGTGGGGGGAAGATTCAGGAACAGTGTGAGCCAGTAAAAGGCTCCTCTTTCCCAAGGAAATGAGCTCGTCCAAAGGAATGCGCACACTAGAGAGAGATCTGCCTAAACATTAAAACAACATTAGCATCAAAATTAGAAAGGGGTGGGTTTGGTTTGGGTGCAGACAGACTTGCATGTGAGATTCTACAAAATTGCCAGACTGCTTTGGAAACTATTTTTTGCCATGGAAACAAAACCCATCTGTGCAGGGTTTGTGCTTGGATAAAGCTCCCTTTAAATACCATGAGCCTGGTTCTGATTTCTTTTATATAAGGAGCGGTGTGAGTCCAGCGTTTTATTTTTAGAAGCAGGAGTAAGTCATGTCCCAGCAGGGCTGCACGCTGTCTACACAGTGATGTGGGCTCTGCTACAACAGCGTGGGACCAGAGCCCAAGGAGAAGGGGTGTCTGGGAGATGCTGCGTCTGCAGGAAAGTGAGGCTGTAAAATTCAGATGAGCATCCATTCTGAGAGGGGAACTGAAGCCCCGCCCTGACTTTCCCTGCGTCCCCATGGAAGTCAGCAGGTGTCGGCTGGAATCACACTCTGACCCACCCATGGCTCCCTCCTGCCACAGGGCTGAGCACTGTGGTGCGCTCAGGGACCGCGATGTCCTTTGCACCCGAGCCCTGCCCCCTCTCCTCGCCCCTCATCTGCGTGGCCACCAGCCCCCTCGGCCCCCCTCCCCTCACAGACCCTGCACACCTTCTCACCCCACAGGAGACGGCCTGTCCCCCCAAAATGATCCTTGCGCTCAGCTTTATCCCTGTACCTCGTACAGCACCTTCTCAGTCCACTCTTACATAAGCCCCATCCACTCTCTACACTCCCGGTCCCTCAAGAGCGATGCACCACCCGTGGCTCTGAGCATCTCAGGGGCTGGTGTGAGGGTGCACGCCGGCCACACCTCAACGTGTAAAGTGTGTACAGAAACGGTACCATCTCAGAGCCGGAACTCCAGAGAGAAACAGATTTGGGGGGAGACTCCGCATTCAAGACAGGTTCCTCGCTCCAAGGTTCTGGTGAGTTCACCCCCAGCCCTGAATATTCTCCAGGTGTGGCCCTGGTCCTGGAATCCACGAGCACGCTGTACATGCTGACCTCTGACACCAGTTTGGGGTACACATTAGTTGTGTAAAACGAGCTCCACATCTGCGAGGTGACCTGTGGCTGAGAAGTGTTCCCCACTTCCCGGCCCGCTCCGGTTCCCAGTCAGCAGCCATCGCACTGCAGGTAATCGGGCTGCACAGCCCTCCCTGAGGGGTGGCGGCCGCCTGCTGTCCCGGGGTGGGGACAGGGTGGGGACAGGGTGGGGACGGGGTGGGGGCCAGGAGGCTTACCCAGGCCACGCTGTGCGGGGAGCTGCCCCGGGGCAGCAGCAGCTTGACAATGTCCAGGTGGTTGTGGTGCACGGCGACATGCAGGGGCGTCAGGCCATTCTGCGGGGAGATGGACAGGGGACAGCCTTCACTCAGGGGACATCCCACTGGCCATGCCTGTGGCTCCAGGCAGCGCCACGTGGGGATCCGTATCACTTCTGTTACACAGGAAATCTGCTTGACACCATTTCAGAGCCAGTCTGGAGCTGAAGTCACTAAAGAACACACCAGCTGGACCTGGGCCACCTCCGCATTCCTGGGGTCGCCTCCTCAGTCCTGGGGTCACCGCCTCAGTCCTGGGGTCACCGCCTCATTCCTGGGGTCACCGCCTCAGTCCTGGGGTCACCGCCTCATTCCTGGGGTCACCGCCTCAGTCCTGGGGGGTCACCTCCTCAGTCCTGGGGTCACCGCCTCAGTCCTGGGGTCACTGCCTCATTCCTGGGGTCACCTCCTCAGTCCTGGGGCCACCTCCTCAGTCCTGGGGTCACCTCCTCAGTCCTGGGGCCACCTCCTCATTTCTGGGGGGTCACCTCCTCAGTCCTGGGGCCACCTCCTCATTCCTGGGGGGCCACCTCCTCAGTCCTGGGGTCACCGCCTCAGTCCTGGGGTCACCGCCTCAGTCCTGGGGGGTCACCTCCATTCCTGGGGGTCCTAGGGGCTGATGGGGCAGTGCAGCAGCCTCGCTCAGAGGGGCCACCGGGTCTTTGTAGAATCCTTTGTAGAAGGGCAAGGCCTCTGTCAGAAAGATCTGTCTCCCCAGAGGCCATTCTTCCTGGACGGCTGCCCATTCGCAAGGGGGACACAGTCGGCTCAGGCAGAGATGACCACCCAGGTGCAGCTGCCCCGGGTCCACCCTGGCAGGAGGGAAGGTCAAGCTCACCTTCCCGGCGGCGTCTGGGTGCGCGTCATGCTCCAGCAGCAGCTGTGCCACACGCACCTTCCCGTACTTGGCCGCCACGTGGAGAGGGGTAAATCCTTTCTGAGGAGAAACACAGGCCGTCAGAACCGTGGGGAGGCCCGCCATCCTCCCTGGAGAAAGGGCCCACGGCAAAGGAGGTGTCCCACCCCGACTGGTGTGGAGATGCCAGTAGAATAAAGGGCGCAGAAGGTGTGATCCTGCTGAGACTCCCAGAGCCCAGGGGGCTGCCACCTGCCCCTCTCGTGACGGAGTCAAAACCACTGGTGCTGTTATTTGACAGCCAGCTAGTTGCGGGCAGGGCCTGGGCCACCAGCCTTCTCGCATCCCAGAGCCTGTCTGGTCTGGCCAGAGCAGATCCTGAGCCATTCCATGATAAACAGACAAAGGGTGGTGGCTGGAAGAGAAACTACAGTTCACCTTCCTGGGGAAGGACGGGACACATCCAGCTCACAGGTGGCGGCCAGTCCTGTGGGTCCATTCCTCCCAGCAGCCCTCAGCACAGTCAAGGCAATACAGAGGACCAGATGGGAACGCCCTCCCCTGCCCCAGGACCAGCTGGGACCAGCCTGCCGCTCTGGAGAACGGGAGGAGGAATGCTGTACCTTGGTCATGCACGCCTGGGACGCCTCCTTTTCCAGAAGGGCCAGGGCCGTTTCCACGTGGCCCTCTCGGGCCGCGATGTGCAGGGGGGTGTGCCCGGCAGTGGTGGCCAGGTTGGGGTTGGCGTCATTTTCTAGCAGGAGCTTCACCATGTTTGTGTGGCCAATGCGAGCTGCACAGTGAAGTGGGGTCTGGTCATCCTGGAACCCAAAGCAAAAACGAAGAACAGGGAACGCTAAGGTTACCTAACCCAACTCTTCATTTTATAAAGAAGGCAGGTGAGGCCCAGAGAGGTTAAGTGACTTTCTCAAGGCCACACAGCTAGTAAGAGGAAGAGCTGAGGTTCAAATCTCTGAGTTATGGGAACCAATATGTTCTATATTATTTAATCCTTATAACAACCTTTCAAGTTAGTTGTTATTCCTACTTAATTGCCCAAAGGCTCAGCCTTCCCATCTGTAAAATGGGAATAATGGTATTGACCTCATAGGGCTATGGTTAGGATCAAGCAGACAGCGTGTATAAGATGTTTCACACCACGTTTGGCACAAACTATACATTGTGGTTGCTCTTAACGGGTAGACCTCGGAGACATTGTGGGCTCAGTTCCAGACCACTGCAATAAATTGGGTAACAGAGTAAAGCGAGTCACATGAATTTTTTTGGTTTCCCCGTGCATATAAAAGTTATTTACACGCTATTACACTCCATTATGTGTGCAATAGGATTATGTCTAAAAAATACACTTACCTTAATTAAAAAATACTTTACTGCTAGAAAAATGCTATCCACCTGACAACACGGGGTTGCCACAAAACTTCAAATTGTAAAAAACACTTTATCTGCAAAAAACACTTTATTGCAAAAAACACTTTATCTGCCCACACTAAAGTGAAGGGCAATCAAACAAGGTGAACTGTACTGTCTCCCGAGTCCTGGCTAAGAGTCCACTTGTCTTTCTGTCTGAAGGCTACTCTGGTTTTCTCTACGCCAGGGGCAATGGGAGGGTCAGACCTGGGGAAAGATGACTTTTCATCCCAGCTCCCGCCCCCCCCCCCGCCCCTTCCAGTTTCCTCCGGAAGCTGAGGGGGTCAGTGGGCAGGGTCTCTGTGTTACTGGGCCCAGCTAGGGGCCTCCCTCACGTGGCTCAAACCCAAACCACAGTCCTGACACTAAACAGAGGCTCCGCGGTCTGTGCGGTAAGAAAGCCTGATCCTGGCCAAAGCCAGATTGCAAACTCGGCAGCTCTTCTTACCCTTTGCTCACTCAGTACCTCAGAGACGCCTTTTACATCGCGAGGGCATCTTGATTTTCACCGGCAACGCTTTCTTCAAAAAGTTGCTTCTCTTCTGATACTGTGACTGTAACCACCACGCAACCTTTCAGCCCGCCCCCCCCCCCCCCCCCCCCCCGCAATCCCCTCTCCTGGCCTTTTGTTGATGCCAACACATCTCTGGGCTTCTCAGAACCCTTGCAAAGCAGAACCGGAGTGTGTGCTGCAACCAAGCAGGTGTGACAAGGAATCTCGGCACCATGAGCCCTGCAGCCCGGTCTCCGATCAGGGAGGATTGCTCCTCCTGCGCTTGAATTGCTTCCGTCTGGGATCCCTCCCACCTCCAGAACCCACCTTGGCCTTGGCATTGACTTTGGCTTTGTTCTGGAGCAAATATTTGGCCACTTCCGTGTGTCCTGCTCTGGCTGCCATGTGTAGCGGGGTCTCCACTTTCTGTAAAATAACAAAATTATGGAAGTGTTAACACCTGCTGGGTTTGCAAAAGGGCACACACAGAGCTCCGCAGTGCCAGCCTGGAGTAGCTTGGCGGACATTCATCCAAGAGGTGGAGGTGCCCCAGCAAAAAGCAACTTCAGCCTTTAGTCTGCTGATGCCTGGTGTGTGTGTGTGTGTGTGTGTGTGTGTGTGTGTGTGTGTGTAAGATACACTTAAAGGTAAACCCCAGAGCTAGGGAATGTTTAAAAACATACATGTATTCCCAGATACCACTCACAGAAATTCCCAAATGATCGTCCAAAATAAAACCCCCAAGACTTACACATGGGTGACACATTTAACTGAGAAAGCGTCAGTACGTACAGTCATCTCCCCAAGTCTGAAGCGCCTGCTATTCTGAGAATTCTACCTCTGTCCTCGAGAGGAGAGCTTGGGATCGCTGGCAAACGCTCGCCTCTGAGCCCTCCGTCCACAGGAAGGGCCTGCTCTCCCCACAGACTCACCACATTGGAGACGTTGGGCGATGCTTCCCGCTGCAGCAGGCTCTTCACGATGGGCAGGTGCCCCATGAAGGAGGCCACGTGGAGAGGTGTCAGGCCAGACTGGAACAGACCAGACAGGAGTGAGATGGGGGAGACTTGCCCACTCCTCCAGACACAGCCAGATGGAGCTTAAGCTTTCCTGCCTCTAGGGGCTCCAGAAGAGTCTTCCAAGGAAAGGGAGTTCTATGAAATGGGTCTGCTTCTAGGAAAATGGCCGGAGGGGGAAAAAAAACACTGCAGGGTGATTCCACCCACATGTACAACTCAAAACATTTTGCATCTGACCTTGGACAGCTCCCTGAGATCTGACACCAGCTCCCGGTCTTAGCGACCCCTGATGTATTCCTGAGAGTTCTAGACTAGCGCACACACACACACACACACACACACACACACACACACACACACACGCAGCCACAAAGAACAACTCTCAAGATGGCTATTGGAAGAAAGCCCGCAGAGACCGTCCACTCATCTGCGGAGTTTCTCCTACCTCAGTGACAGCATCGATGGAGGCCCCCGTCTTCAGCAGCAGCTCCATGACGCGGATATGGTTCTTCTTGCAGGCGATGTGTAAGGGGGTAAAGCCATTCTGCAGCCCCACACAAAGGGAGACAGGCAAGCAGGGGCTCACACTCAAGCCCAAGGAACACCCAGACCACCCTGCTGATGAAAAGGCAGCCCCTGCCCAGCCTAAACGTCAATCACTGTGCATCACGGAAGAGGCGGGTGGCTCTCACTATGCACCAGGCGAGGTCCTGGATATGTTGTCTGTAAACCCTTTTTCCAAATTTAGTCACATTTTTGGACACACTGAAAGAGCCTGCCATTTAAAGTTTCCTTAAGGGGAAATTTACAGTAAAGAGAACTGCTGTGAAGCCCAGCAGGTTCCCTGAAACCGCTGTGCGTTTCTAGTCAAGTGGATTTCTGCACCTCAGCCCTGCTTGAACACGATACGCTAGGATGTAAACTCCACCAGGGCAGGGATTTCTGTTTGTTCGCGGGGTTTTGCCGGTCTGCTTGTTTTTTCAGTGCTTTAACCCCTAGGGCAGTGGTTCTCAATGTGAGGGGAGGGGATTTTGTCTCACCACCCATCCCCCACCCCGGGACACTTGGCAATGTCTAGAGACGTTTTTAATTGTCACAAGGAGGGGAGGAGTGCTATTAGCGCCTAGTGGGCGGAGGCCAGGGATGCTGCTAAACATCTACAACAAAGAACATCGGGCCCCAAATGTCAGTAGTGCTGAGGTTGAGAAACCCCGACTACCCCAGACAGTGACCGGTAAGTGGGGACTGCTCAGTGAAAGCTTTCTGAACAAATGAATGAATAAATGAATGAATGAGCCATCCTGGCGGCCTGGAGGCTGTCCGGCCTTCTAAATTCTCCTCCTCTGGGAATGGGCAGAGGGGAGATGGCGGGTGTGGGCAGGCTCCGTGCAGCGCTCCGGCCCCGCCAGCAACTTCCCCGGGAGCCCCCGGCCTGGGGCGAGCGAAAGGAACCACAGTCCCAGGAGGGAATTTGCTTTAGGCCTGAACTCACCTCTGCTCAAGCACCATGACCACTGTGAGCCCCTCTGCAGAGGAAGGATGCTTAGCTGAGCCCATTTCACTCGCCCCCAAAGCAGGTCAAAAAGCCAGGCAGTCGCTAGAAATCACCAACCCTCAGCTCTGGGCACAGACGGGAGTGACATCCCGCATACCTACCGCACACACTGCTTGTGAGTCAGGTGTCCTGGGCCCAAACCCACCCAGACCTCAGCCTGTTACGGGGGCTCAGTCATTACGTGTGGGATGCGGCAGGGAGTAAGGTCACATCCGCCGGTGCGCTGCCACGCCCCGCGGGCCTCAGCGCCCCGCCCCCCGACACTGTCCCCGCCCTGAGTCTCCAGGGCAGCTCCAGGCACCAGTGGGTACCTCCCTGGGGGGCTCAGCCATGCAGCTCTGGCCCTAGCCCCTCTGGCACCTTTTCCGATAGCCTCCTACTCACCAGGGCTCTGGAGTTTGGTTTGGCCCCTTTATCCAAAAGGACCTTGGCCACCCTGTGGTGGCCGCAGTGGGCAGCCACGTGGAGCGGGGTCAGGTGGTCCAGTGTGATGTCGTCTATCTCTGCATTGTATTGCAATAGGAGTCGGACACAGTCAAGGTGGTCTCCCTGAGCCGCCATGTGGATTGGGGACAAGCCATTCTGGTGAAGAGGGAAAACAACCAGTTGCAAAGGAAATGAACATGGAAATTCAAGGCAGGCAATGATTCCAACCTCACTTCCCACCTCCTCCCTACACAGGGCTTCCATGTGGCTCCCGGGTGAGCCTGGTTCATTCCGGCCTCCGCGTTCCTGCTGGTCTCTGATTGCAAACCTCCTTCTTCTCACCCCGCCAAATCCTCCAGGCCAGCTCTAGCCAGGCCCACCTCTTTCACGAGGCCTCCTCTGGCCACCTTTGATTCCTGTGGGCTTTTCTCATCTGTACCCCTCGCTCGGACCGTACTTATATACTTGCCGAATTGTTTTCATAATTAACTTTTCAGGTGTATGTATCTTCTCTCCTTCCTTAGAAGCTTCTTAAGATCAGTGACTGTGCCTAGTATCTCTTACACGCCCCACGCATGCATGTAACACACACAGTGGTCCTTAATCAGTGTGGTCTTGAATGAATGAATGATGCTAAAATGGAATTTGGATCTAAAACCCTCCGTTCTTTGTCCTTGACAAGTGCACATCACTTTAAAAAACTGTTAAGGATCCTCACTATTTCTTAAATAGCAATTTATTTCAAACAATTAAAGACAGAGAAGACTCACTCATTCATTCAGACATAAATTCAGCAAATATTAAGTGATTAAAGTGCATCAGGTATGGGATAAGCTCTGGGGAAACAGAACAGACAGAATTCCAGGCCAAGGAAGCTGGCAGACTAGTAGGTTAAAGATGGGAAAAGAGATACATTGTTGTCACTCCGTGTGGTGACATCAGGAAGGCCTGATAAAGCACAGAGGAGCAGGGGAGTGTGGAGTCATGATGCGGTCGGGGGGACATGGGGAGAGAAGGCTTCCCAGGGAGGTGATCCCTGAGCTAGGATCTTGCCAGGAAGACGACACAGAAAGAGCATCCCCGAGAAGGGAATGGCGTGTGCAGTGCCACAGAGGCAGCCGCCCTGGGACCCAGGGAGCTCCATGCAGGTAAACACGTGGGAGGCCAAGGGCATAGAGCTGGACACCAGGGGCAGGCAGGAGCTGCATCATGAAAGCCCCTGAGCGAGGAAACTGGGACGTTAGGTTTTAGCAAGAGACAACTGAAAGAAGGATTTTCAGCGAGGAAGAAACACAATCAAGCTGCATGATGGCTACTGTCAGTGATTGAATTGAACTGTGTCCCTCAAATTCACATGTTGAAGTCCTAAAGCCCAGGACCTCGTGATGTGGCCTCATTTGGAAACAGGATCATTGCAGATGTAGTTAGTTAAGATGAGGTCACTGGTGTAGACCTTAATCCAATATGACTGCTGTCCTTATAAAAAGGGGAAGTGTACACACACACACACACACACACGACAGCCTGGGCCGTGAACATGACCCAGATTTCAGAGAGCTCCACTGAACACTCACATAACCCTCGGTCAGGGAATAAATTGCTCTTATGGTGTAGAATCTTATGACAGGGAGCTGCGCACAGAAAACCTCAGGAGTGGCCATGGGTGGGTCTGGTTTCTGCCTTGCTTTGCTCTGACCACCTTCTAAATTCACCCCAAGAATGAAGCAGTGGGCCTGGAGGCGGTGTAGGCAACACCAGGTAGTCTGACAGCTTTGGCCCCAGTAAGACTCAAGACCTCATGTTAGAACTGAGGGCTGGGCTTTTGCTCTGGCCCCGAAAGGACCTCGAGAAGAACCGTTTTGTTTTCTTTTCAATATCATCCAGTCCGGTCCAGGCTCTGAAGACTCCCCGAGTGCTTAGTTCCTGTCTTTTCTGGAGCCAGGGTAAAAGAGATGAGGCCTGATCTCGAGCTGTACAGACAAATGACAGCCCATGGGACAACTCCAGCCTGCTGCCTGTGCTTGGCAATAAAGTTTTACTAGAACAGGGTTGCTAGTTTGCACATTATCCACAGCTGCTTCCCCATTACAGTGGTAGATTTGAATTGTTGTGACATTGACCAGGGCCTGCAAAGCCTAAAAATATTTACTATCTGGCCCTTTAGAGAGAAAGGATGCCAACCTTGATCTAGATAATAATTAGAGCTGAGTGCCTCCTGTGTGACAGACATTGGGGTCAACGTTACACACACTGGCTGAGTTAGTAGAATTAGCATCTCTGTTTCTCAGAAATGGGATTCGACCCGGGTCGGCCTGACCTGGAGCCCTGCCTAAGAGATGCTCCTTGCAGAAAGGAAGCTCGCACCTTGGTTTTGGCTTGGATGGGCGCCCCGTGGTCCAGCAGGATCTCTGAGATTCGCAGGTGCCCATTCCGAGCTGCACAGTGGAGAGGTGTCAATTCATCCTTTAAAAGACAGTCAAAAAGAGAAAGCCCCAGAGGCACCCATCAGAGGTCACTGGAGAGAAGGCACCTGTGGCACCATTCCAGCCGGAGAGGCACGAGAAGGCTTCCTTAAGGACCAGCTCGATGGAGCAGTCTGGTCTCCAGCTGCCCCTGTGGGCTGTTCTAGAGGCTGGACGCCCTTCCCTAGCTGGTCACGGGGAGCCCACTACCTGGGTGGAGCCCTGGAAGGCAGCACTCGCTCCCCTGGCCTTGCTGGGCAGCTGGCTGGCACCCACCTTGGTCTTTGTTTCTATCTGGGCCCCGCGGTCCAGCAGAAGCCGCACCATGATCACGTTCCCCCTGCGGGAAGCAATGTGCAGAGGCGTGATGCCGTTCTGGAAGGGAGGAAGGGACTGGTCAGGGCGTGTATCCTTGTCTGGGAGGCAGCTGCTCTGCGCCCTGCTCCCCTGTGGCCCTGCCCCAGCCCAAGGCAAGCGGCCACTCAGAGCCCGCTGTTAGGACTCTTCTCGCCTAAGAAAGATTTCAAAGCCTCTAAGGACACGCCAGCCTCTTGGTTCATCACAGCAAGCTGGCTGAGCCCAGGTCCCCCAGAATCAAAAACACAGGCTGCAATTTCTTAGAAACCCATCCAGGGCTGCTTCACCCGCAGGCACGTCTGCAGTGCGGGGATGTCCTTGGTGCCACAAGAGGGGGGCACTGGGTTCTAGAGGCCCAGTCCCCGCACGCATGGGTGGCCTCACCAAAGGGCCTCACCTGGGGCGTGAAGTTGACACTGGCTCCCCGGTTGAGGAGCAGCTGGGCCACGTTGAGGTTCTCGTAATGAGCTGCGATGTGGAGGGGGGTGAATCCCGTCTGGCACACAACAGAGGGGGACAAGGCGTCACAAGCCACGTACTGTCATTTCTACCTCAGAATCAGCCTGGTGTTCTGAAAAGCCGGCAGGACCAGAGGACCTCACACAGCAGGCAGATTCAGAAGGAAGGGGTCAAGAGATGTCCCACGTCAATTACATCCAAAAGTGAGGTGCTACCTCTGGGGACACCCAGTCTCCGTGGTTCACATGGACAAACCATGGACCAGGGTGGCCTCCCACCCTGCAGGCAGGGCCCGTTCCTCTGAATGGTTACTTCTGAAGAGATTTTAATGAATGAGTGAGAAGTGTTATGGGGTCCATGACCTTAATCCTCGGGACGGTTTCAGCCCCCATAGGGGTGCGGTGGCCCCTGGGTGGCCAGCTGGGGGCGTCCCTTGTCATCCTTCTGTGCCCAACCCCCGACCACGCCTAACAATCCAGGCAGCAGTGTTCCTGGCGGAACCCCGTGACCATGGGGCAGGGGCCTGCGGGACTGACTCAGTGCAAGTGCGTTCGCAGCGGGAGGGAGACGCTAAGTCTAAACTTACAGGGAGTGGAAACATCGGACAGCGTGTGCAGATGGCGGGCTGTCCAGGCCCCTGGGAGGCCCCTCTCCAGTCCCATCTCCATGTGGGGACCCTTCCCTCCCTCCCTCCAACCGGGGGGAAGCTGGGGAAAGAGCTGGAATAAACTTCTAGAACACCACCTGGGTGGGGGGGATGGACTGCAAAGTCCTCCTCTGGCCAGAGGCCCCTCCTGCCCCGCCTGGGCGCTGTTCTGGGTGACCTGGAGCCACAGCGAGCACACGTCCTTCGGCATTGCCCGGGGGTTTAAAGGGGGGCGTCCCCTGTGGCTCTCAGCTGGCTGGTGGAACGGCGGGCGTAGCGGGGCGGGTGCTTGGGGTGCACACTGGAGCTTCTGTGGTCTGGCTGGTTCCAGGTAACTGCCGGAATCGGTGGAGACCCCGAGGGCCCCCGGTACAGGCCCCGGCATGATCCCGGCCCCACCGGCCGCCTCACCTTGGAAAGCACGTCGGGGTTGGGGTCGTTCTGCAGCAGCACCGCGGCCGTCCGCGTGTCATCGTTGCGGGCCGCGATGTGCAGGGCCGGCAGGCGCACCTTCCCCTTCGTCCCGTAGTTGATGAGGTGCGCCACCACATTCTCGTGGCCCTGCTGCAGGGCCACGGCCAGAGGGGTGAAGCCGTCCTGACCGGGGAGGGGGAGAGGAGGGACCATTTGCTCTGACCGTCCTGACCACTCGGTCCTCAGGGCAGGACACGCGCTTTCAAGCTCAGGGCTCTTGCCCTGTGCCCGAGAGGACCTCCCTCCTCCACAGTCTGCGAGCTCGGCTGAGATGCCACCTCCTCCCTGACGCCGCTCCTGGCCCTGCTTTCGTTCCTTGCCGTGTCACAGCACCTCCAGGAATTTCCCTTTGGCGCGTATTTAACTTTTCCTTTAGGACGTGCTCCTAGTCGGAGCGTTGATGAGAGTTTTACTGCCCTGTCTGTTTGCCTCCCTCTCACCCCATCACCCGGTGTCAGGACAGTGCCGTGAACTGACGGCCGACCATTATTCCTTCATTCATTTCACAAATATTATTGAACGCCTACCAAACACTGGAAACCACACCAGGCACCGAGGTTTCAATTGTGAGCTACTGTTATTAATCTCCTCGGTGTGTACTAGGGGTACAGGGCCCCCTGAACTGGCAAAGTAGATGTCATCTGATGCTAAGAGTCAAGAGAAGCTTTGGTTCCATCTAGTCCGATTTCATCATTTCACCAGTGACAAAACTCAGGGTCGAGTGACTTGTCCAAGAGTGTACGTGGGTTCCCGGCAAGAGTCTTTCTCATTAAGGTCCTAGGCAGACCTGTCACACACACGTGCGCACGCACGCACACACACACACGTGCACGCACGCCTCCCACCCCAGCCCGGCCTCCAGTGTTTGTCACAGTGGGAATGACAGGCTCACCCCTGCTGTCACTTCTCTGGCACGTGTCTGGGCATCCCTCAACGACCATAACTTTGTCTCTTGCCCCCTTGCAGGGTCCAACAGCACCCAGGACATTGATCATGGCAGAGAATGCATCCCGAGCCATGTCCCAGGAACACACTCCCCTGGGACCGTGTCCTCCCCCCGAGGGACATTCAGCTGTGAGGCCGCATCCCCAAGGTACTTACTTCTGTGGCTACATTCTGATTAGCTCCGTTTTCCAGCAAAAACTTAACCACCTCCAAGTGATTCTCTTGTGCTGCCATGTACAGGGGTGTAAAACCTTTCTGTAAGCCAAGAGAAAAAGCCATTGGCATTCACCCATGTTAGTGACAGACGCTAAAACCAATGCAAGATCCTCCAAACTCGCAGACAGCTCTCCCTGCATCCTGTTTCCACCCAGCCCTTGTGGCAACATCCCCACCTGTGTCTCCAGCTATAATAACACACGGACACTCTGCAATGGTGTAGCGGGGTTACTGCAAAAGGCCACCAGGTGGGGGTGATCCTCTCCGGAAGTCTGTTTCTGCCCCTCCCAGAATGGTCAGCCTCTTCTGCACACCCACCCCCTGCTAATTTCACTCCTTTCCTCATCTGCCCTCATGTCCCCCCCATACACAGATGAGCCACAACTAAATATATTATTCAGATAAAGGAACAGAGATGGGGTCCACAATGACCCACCCCATCGTGCTTAGAACGTCCACTGTGAAGCAGGAAAAAGCAAGAAGGTGCTTGGAGACATTTGAATACATTTGGACTCGGCCACACAGCGTGTCCACCCGGGTGAAGGGGACGGGCAGCCCCGCCGCCCGGGGCCCTGAGCATCACCTGTGACTGGGCGTTGACGTTGGCGCCATAGTTGACGAGCTCCCGCACCACCTGGTCCTGACCCGCCAGGGCGGCGATGTGCAGCGCCGTGTTCCCCTTCTGAAACACGGGGAGGGAAGACAGGAGGTTCCCAGGGGCCCGTCACAGGTACAGGGCTGTCACAGGTGCGGGATAAGGGTGTCGTCTGCGGGGAGGCAGCGGGCTTCCTTTATGGCCCCAAGGGGTGGACCACACACACTTGTGTGCCTGACCCATCAGACATCATGAACAGCCCTGGAAACCTATGGAGGGAAGTTCTTCCCGTTCTCCTGAAAAAAGAATGCCCCAGAACAAGAAAGCCAACTTCTCAGCACGGATCTGCTGCACTTGGGCTCGGCGTCCTGACATCGGCTGACGGGCAGTCAGAATTCCCCAGGCCACCTGCGGAAGGGCTGCCAGGCAAGATGGCTCCTTGGACGTCCGGCTCCTCCCGGGCTGTGGCCCTGCAGGACGGGGCGGAGGCCCCGAGCTCCAGGGAAAAGGAGGTCACAGATCCCGCGGGCCCAGCTCCCTCGCGCCATTACAGCAACACGCACCGGCCAAAGGCTGGACCAAAGGGGGCACTGGGTGAGGGGTAGTCAAGCATCAGATAGAAGTGGGAAGGGCAGAAATAGGTAAAGGAGTTGGGGGGAGGGTTAGTAAAAGGAACTATATAATGTACGTAGAAGAAAAGAAAAATATGAAACCAAGTGCAGAAAAATAAATAGAATAGAACCTGGCAGAGGAAAACCCAAAGGAAGAATATGAATAAGTAAAATACAGTGAGTCAGAGTTCACCAAGTCAGAGAGGAGAGGAAGGCCGGAGAGAAGAAACATTAGAAGCAAATGAGATTCACAGCTGTTTTAAGGTAAACTTTTCAGAAGCTGAGAACTGGTAACAGAGACTAAGACGCCAGGCAGGCTCTGAAGGTGGTGGTAGTGGCGGGGACGTGTGAGGTTTCTTGTCTGGATCCATCCTGGGCATTTAACAGCACTTCCTGGACGGGCGGGGTCAGGTCCGGCAGGTAGCTTCCGTTTCCGGGATGCACCTCCCTGCCAGGCTCCTTCCTGCCTCCCTCCCAAGTCCCTCTCCCCGACGTGATCCCACGGGCATCCCTGCTCCGGGAGGGGCAGGCGGGGCAGGCCCACTTGACCACGTCCATCAAACAGGGACCACAGCTGGACCCATCTGTCTCTCTGCTACGTAAGGCGCAGAGATCTCACACGACCTCACGTTTTCTAGTTCAGGCGGCATATAGTTTTTAACTAAATTACATGAACACTTGCCAATCCATCTCAGGAAACCCACCAAACAGGGACTTCAAATCTAGTCTGTGCGCTGGGGCCACCGGCCACTGGGAGCCAAGCGCCTCCCCCAGGGGGTCTGAGCATCACAGGGTCTGAGCATCACAGGGCCACCCGGCGCCCCAGGGCTCATGTTTCTGTCTCTAAAGCGTGGCCTGTTTCAAGCAGGAGGGTCCTCTCGTTACCTCCCAAATGTGTCTTTCTGATTTCTCCTTAAGTTCCACTTGTTAAGCAGAAGGGTTCTTCCTCAAATATCCATCAGAGAATAAGTGTCAGAAATGAGTATAAAGATGCTAAGTAATCTTTTTTTCTTCGAAGTCCGAAGAGCCTCCACTTAGACACCTTGGCACCTGGGTCCAACTCACTAGCTGTACCAAGTGGAACGGGGCTGCTGGCACCAGAACCTTCTCTAGGAATCAGGACTCAGACCTCCACGCCTCCCCACCTAGAAGGAGGCGTGCCATGTCCATCCATCCACTCACCACACGCTGAGCACGTCTGAGTCAGGCACTGGGCCAGCTCGAGAAGGGAATTTCAAACATTTCCTTCCGTCTGCCCCTTCCTGCCTGAAATCCCACGACGACAGGACTCACCCCGTATAAACCCACGTGGAGGGAAGCTGGCCAGGGAGAGATGTGGAGGCCTGGCCGTGGGACTCGGCCCGTGACGTCTTCAGAACCTGGGCTGAGAGCAGCCCTGGTGAGGAATGTATGCCCCCCTCCACACACACATGCACGCGCCGCAAGGCTCAAGAAGACCCCCAGCCTCAGGTCCGGAGTCACAGGGAGATGGGTTTTTCTGCTCCTCCCGCAGCATGAAGGAACGTGCCCTCAAAGAAGCAGGAAAAAGTACTTAGCTATATTTGGATCCACAAAGACCCAATTTCTCCATTTCCAGGGAGTCCCAGAGCTCACGGCAGGGAGGGTGGCTGCAGTGGGTGCTGAGTGAGTGCCCGGGCTGGGGAGGGGGGTGCAGGGGGAGGCAAAGAATACATTTGTTTCACACTTTTAAATTTTCTAAGCACAGTTTAGGAACCTATATTGGTTTTGGCTTTTTAGTCTTTTCTTTTTTTAATCTCGCTCTTGCTTGCGAGACCCATTACAATTCCCCAATCTGTTGTGGCTCTTGTTTTGCCCACGGTTTCAGCTTCACCCTTTTTTTCCTCCCTCTGTTGGGCCCTCAGAAACCACGTTGGCTTATACAATTTCTATAAATAACAGAGACACACCAAGTGTTCGCTTGCAGAATACCGATCCAAGGGGGAAATTCGGAGAGAGTAAACGTGCTGAAGCATAGTGTTTCTGC
Source organism: Monodon monoceros (assembly GCF_005190385.1). Lineage (NCBI taxonomy): Eukaryota > Metazoa > Chordata > Mammalia > Artiodactyla > Monodontidae > Monodon > Monodon monoceros. The sequence goes on along the minus strand of NW_021703773.1, from coordinate 2,759,775 downwards.
AGCTCTTGTGGGGATGCCAGGGGGAGGACAGCCACTCTGGCCACCACAGCCCGTCAGATGGCACCATGCTTGCGGACAGGCAGCTGACAGCATCAGATGAGAAATAACCACATCCCTTTCATCCACAGAAGAAGCCGGGTGGAAACAATTGGTATTTGTCATGCGGTTAGAAAAAAAATGCCCTGTACACGTTCAGAAAGAGCAAATCAGTCTATTTCATCCGTGAGATCTTTTCACCTTTGGGAAATGACATGAAAATTACAGAATTTTACCTCGAGAGATGAGTCTACCTTCATAATATTTTGGAAGTTCACTTCATAACCATAAATTATATCTGTTCTCTACCTGTTGTTCTTCTGGTTCTCTGCTCACGAGGTAGTAAAACGTTTGCTGCGTGGAACTGAAATCGGGGCTGTGCATGAGACCACGCTGAATAAACAGCAAATGGAAAATAAGGGGCTGCAGGGACCAGCCCAGGAAGAAAACCATGGGATGTAACAAAGGAAGGGGGAGAAGAGGAAACAGTACTTGACACAGTAAACAGAGGTGATTTTTCTGGTTTAATTTTGTTTGTTTTTAAATGCTGGCTGCTTGTTGCTTAGTAAACAAATAAGATGCATAAGAAATGAAACTGATTTTGCAACATGTAGGTGCATCAATTCCATGACTGCAGTTTCTGGACTTAAGTCACTGGTGTTTATAATCTGCTGCTTTGGGGAGAACCGTCCTGCTGTGAGAGGTGTGACATCACACAAATGCTTGGAGTAAACAGAACACTGTTCACTGTTCAAGGGACCCAGTAAGGAGAGGAAATGGGTTTGGGGCTGACCAAGGAAGACTCAGGGCTGGAGAAGGATGAACGAGAGGGGTGTGGACTCTTCCACAGCCCTCATGAACGACACAGTCACCAATATTTATTGATTTCTTCCTATGTAGGCATTATATATTCACTATCACATTTGATTTTCATACCAATCCTGCAACTACATATTATAATCTCCATTTTAAAGATGAGTGAACTGAGGCTTCTCACTGGCTGAGTGACTTGCTTCAGGTCACAGAGTATGAAACATCTGAGCGAGGATCTGGACCCAGGGCACCTGCCTGTGGACCTCTTAGCTTGGGAAAGCAGGAAGCCATCAGGCAAACGGCTTTATTTTTAGCTTTACAGTTGAGTGATGAGGATAAAGGCCCCCTGAACCCTTGTGGAAATGGGGTCCTGTGTTTTTCAGGTGACTTCAGGGGCTCACAGGGCTAGGAAGTGACTGGAAGGACGAGAGGAGTTCAGAAGCGGGCTTGGGTTTCTGTCATGAAGGGCTGGTTTCTATGTCTTTAGGGTTTGGGACAATATGTGAATTTTGATGGAAACCTCCCGCCCCACCCCCCACCCCCCGCCACCAAGAGACGTACCTTGGTTGTCGTTTCCAGGATGATCTCTTTGTGCAGAAGTTCGACCACCATCTTCACGTGGCCTTCTTTAGAGGCCAGATGCAAGCCGTTCAGCCCATTCTGTGAAGAGCAGAGAGGCAGGGACGGTGGGGTTAGAGGGTCCGTGCGTCCTGCTGGTCCAGGCGGCTGGACCGAGGTCCCTGACCATGAGGGGCTGTGCAAAGGGCCCGAAGGGGAGACCCCGAGTGGTGTCGACAAAGGCGCAGGGCAGAGCCAGCCTGTGACCAAAGCTTGTCTGACAGTTAAATTTTAGGGGAAAAAAACCAAGCAAACATTTTCCAGGGCCAACCATCAAGTCCACAAAAGCAGAACCCTCACTGGGTAGTTAAAGTTCCAGCCGCCCGGGCTCTAAAGAAAGCAGCCAGCACAAGGCTCACTGGTCCCCTCCTGCTTCGGACCCTTCTGACCCTTGCACTTAGATGTCTTGAAACTTTCTGGCAAAAGCTGCCTTCAAAGAGAGCTACTCAGAACACAAATAACTGACTACACGATGGAACTGGCTTTCAGTTCCAATGGAGAAATAGATCTTGGCTCCGCACAGAGAATGATTTTCATCAGTCAGTGATCTCTACCCCGCTCCCTCCCCACCAGCAATCTCCTCTCTTCCCATCTCCTCCTTCCTGTCTCCTCTGATGGTCAACTCTGTTCTCCCACGTCCCCTTTCAGGGGGTGCCCCAGGGCCACCGTGGGCTCTGGCTGACAAGAAAGACCCTCATCACCAAGATGGAGGGGTTGGTTCCTGGTGGTGTGAATGGAGGGGTCCCTGGCTCACCCAATATCTCTGCAGCCCCACCATGGGGTCCTGAAACTCCCACTCTCCCTTTGTATCAGGGCATCATTTTCAGGAGATTCCAATTAAAACACAAATATTCTGCCTGGGAGTTCTAGTGCGTTAACCCATTAACAGATTAGCCCTATTGCTTTGCTAAAACCAGCACTGGAAAGTACTGAGTGATTACTGCCGTAACGCGACACACGTGCCTCACGATGGGAGAATGGAACATGTATAAGACCCTCTTTACGTCGGGGGCCTTGGACGGGGCAAATATAACAGGTGCCTTGGGTGTCAGAGAACAGCCCAGAGTAGGCTTGAAGGGAACTTTACCTACTTCCTATTTAGACCGGACCCGCCCTGCGCCCCAAACCCACAGAGTACAGCTGGCCAAATCTTTGCCCGTCAGCACAGCCAGCCTTGCCAGGGTGGGTGTATGTGGAGGGGATGGGAGAGCCCGCTGCAATATTTCCTCTCGCCAACGCCTGAAAATCTCCGTTAGATTTCTTCCTCTTGCAGACTTTGGACACCGTGAAAATGTAGGGTCCAAAGAGGTGTGAATAATCCACACCCCAGTGTGAATGAGTTTATCAGATAAAGGCTAGGTCAGAGCCCGTTTTGATAACAGAAAGGGAGAAAGTGGTTGAAGGCAAGACAGCAGGTCTGTGACTGCAGGAATCTGAGGGAGGGGAGGAGCTCGGGGCTGAAGCCAGTTCCCCTCAAATCATTCTGCAAAATACAAACTTGCAGAAAAGCCTTTGTCAGGCGACCCGCTCGGGGGGCCTGGAGCCACTCTCTCCAGCTTTGCATCCTGACTCTACCCCGGGGAAGGGTCTGCACCGGAGGGAGCCCCTCCTTCCCCAGCGCTGCCATCTGCAATCCCCTCTTCACACCCAGCAGCGCCTTGTCTGGAAGGTTCCCGGCGCTGAGCACAGGCACCCTGTGGTCACGTGGGAATCCGGGGTGGGCATACCACTGTGGGGGTCACAGTCTGCTCACTGCAGGGGACTCGGCTGGGGCTTCGAGCGTGCGTGTGCTGACTGCGGGGCTTTCAGCGCTCCCGGGGGGTGCAGTCACTTTCCAGGAGCAGTCGTTGGTCCTGAATGCCTCAAAGCTGGGGAAGTGGCCAGTCTACAAGGAAAACACTAACGTTTGCTGCTAACACCCCAGGGGTGGCTGTCCCTGCTCTTTGGAGCCAGAGTCAGGATCTCAATCCACAGGGATTCTAGACACACAGTCTGCCCAGAGGATGCTGGCGTCCAAAGGGTTATTGGAGATCCCTGAATGCTGAGGAAACCAAGGCCCAGAGAAGTCAAATGATTGGCTCAGGTCACACAGCCTTTCTAGGTCACAGCCACATATAGAACCAACCTGGATGCCCCAGGAAGAAAGAGTTTGGGCCTTTTTTAACCCGAGGAGCTAGTATGTTTCTTTTCATCAGCCGATGAAAGCACAGGTTCCCTCTGTGACTACCAGGCAGCTTAGAGGGACTGCTCAGTCACCATAACCATCCGTGCGGGTCTGGTCACGACCGCTGTAGGTGGTCCCCAGGATTTTACTCGCTGCCCTGGTCCCTAGGAAGCCCCTCTGCTTCCCTCCCTGGGTCACATACCCCCCTCCCAAAGCTGAACTCTGGCAGAAGGCAAGGGACCGTCTGAATATCAATAGATCTGTGTCTCTAATAGTTTTACTCAGCTTCCACCTCGGATCCTGGTTCAAAGATCTCTTTCTTCTTTATGACTTTATTTTTCTTACTTTACCTTTGATTTGTTTCCAACATAGTCACACTAAGTTACTTCCAAGTCCATTACTGTGATGATCTGAATCCAACTCCCTCACCAGGGCCACAGAAGAAGCCCATGTGGCACAGCTATGACGGGTGTGCAAGAAGACCCAGGAATCTAGTGCAGAACAAAATCACACAGGGGCACGGCTATGACAAACTCTTGTCCCAACTACAGTTACCTCACGCCGAGCATGCACTAAATCCGCTTCAGCAAACATTTACTGAGAAGCTATTCTGTGCCTGGCACTACGTTAGGGATGCCTAAAACACAAACCCTGACCCTCAAAGAACTCAGTTTAAGACAGAAAGGAGATGCATAAAAATAAATGCAAAATCACGTGAAAAACGCCCAAAATGCAGGTATAAGACTGAAAGTAGCACAGAGGAGAAAGGAGCTGCTTGGTTAAGGGGTCAGGAAAGCTTCGCAGAGGGCTTTTCGGGGCAGTCTGCACACAGCCAGGGGTGCAAGTCCATTAACAATGGCAACGTGAGTTTAAACATGTCTGAGTTTAAATTCTAAACCCATGAGCTCAGGTTTTAGAAACTATGCTCCCGGCCCTTCTCATCAAGTGCCCTCCTCTTTCTTCCATGAAGCATCTGGATTCCAGGAACGTACAAACATCCACTGCAGCAAGTTTTCTCCAGCAACTGGCCTCAGCAGATGGATGGATGGCCACATCCAGCAGCTGAAGTCGCTGAAAGCCTGAAAGCAAGTTTAGGGCATATGTGCCCAAAGGAGCTTGTACAACTGTCTTATTAGAGGCATAACTAGTCTAGGCAGGAGACCACTTCCAGTATTTCAAAAGAGCGTTTCATGGATAAATACTACATTTCATACTTTCTTTTTCTTTAAGCAGACTTGTTATTGCTCAGATCTGAAGGGGGGAGGGGTGCAAATTCTGGGAGCTACTCGTTCTTAACTAAAACTATGGACAGAGACAAACTGCAATCTACCACCTCTTTAAAATCAGGATCCGTGTGGTGTGTTTGAGTCAAATCAAGTTTAAGTTATTGGCTAAGAGTAAAAGGCAGGCCGCTGAATCTTCTTGGCACCTTTGCAGCTAGTCCCGCTAACCTGACAGCCACTCCACTCCACGCTGAATGGCAGACAGAATACTGAGGGGGATTATGGGGAGAAATCACATATTTCCTCCCCCAAATAACTGGGTGTAGAAGATAAACAAGAAGGAGGTGGAGGGATATTAGAGGAACTTCTTCAGCTAAATTAGAAGCTAGGGAGCAAAGCAGTAGCTACTTGTGGGCATTTTTTTTAGCCACACGCTTTTCTCAGGAAAATGCCAGCTTGCCAAATTCTTCTTCCCGAAGACCTGCTTCTGCGTCTCCAGTTACGCGCACGTTAGACTAACTGATTTTGTTCCACAGCCCTTGGCTGCTCTTTCCTGTTTTTCTTTCATCACTCTTTTTCTATTTTTTGTTTCAAGTTTGATCATTTCTACCGACATGTCTTCAAGTTCTTTGATTCTTTCCTCAGCTGTGTCCAGTCTACTCTGGAGCCTGTTGAAGAAATTCCTCATTGCCTGAAAGTTTTTAAAAATTTCTAGCATTTCATTGGGCTCTTTCTTACAGTTGCCATATCTCTGCTGAAATCCCCTATCTGTCCATGAACAGTGTCCACTTTTCCTACTAGATCCTTTAACATATTAAGCATAGTTATTTCAAAGTCCATCTGATAGTTCCAAAATCCAGGTCAACTCTACGTCTGGTTCTGTTGATTGCTTTGTCTATTGACAATTCTTTGTTGCTGTTTTCTTCTTACTGTGTGTATTGTAATTTTTAATTGAATGCCAGACACTATATATAGAAGAGCAGTAGAGACTGAAATAATTTGTGCCTGGAAATGGACATGCCTCTGCTTCTGTGAAGCTGTTAGCACAGGGCTGGGGATGGGGGCTGAGTCAATCTAGTCAGGAGTTGACCTGCATCTGGGTTTTGTTGTTACCACTGGTGCACACAGCCTTCAGATTATTCCAGAGGTAGGCTGCTGTCACCTGGAGCTCAGAGTAGGAGCTAAGGTGCCAGAGGGTTGTTCTGTGATCCTGATTGCCGCTCAGCTTCCGGCCATCCTTATGTTGCCTGTGCCTCAGTTGGGGTCTTTCTCCACGCTCTTGCCCCCTCCCAGCAGTCCTATGCTCTTCCTTGTTTCAAGGTAAGAGCAGAGCTTCTCTTTTGTCCTGCTCCAGCTTCAGTCTTAGGCAGGCTTTGCTCCTGGGCCTCAAAGGTGGGAATTTTTTTTCATCATTTTCCCCCTCTTCTCTGCCTTGTCTCTATACTTGGTGCTGAGTGAGATTCCCTTGCTCCTCCCCCAGTGGCAGCAGACCTCTGCTTTTTATTTGTATAAGGCAGTTAGTTAATGGCCCCAAATGGCTTCCCGCCCTCCCTGGGAGTACAGGGGGTGTGCCTCCCCCTTTCCTGAAGCAGCACTGGGTCTCTGCCTATGTCCTGGGGCTGGAAGGTTTCCTACCCTCCCCAGGGGCAGGGGGAGTTTGCCACTACTCCCCCTCTGGAGAAGGGATTTTGCCTGAGGTCTGAAGGGGAGAGGGTCTGTTTTGGTTTCACACAAGGGAAGAGTCTGGGGCCACGCCCCAACCCCACAGTCACAGGTACCACCTGCTCTCCTGTGCTGCCCATGGGTGTCCTCTGGTCAGCTGATTTACCCCACTATTTCTCAGGAGCACCTGCTGGAGGCCTGGGGTTCCAGACACACTCAAGCCACACCGGCCTGCAAGAGTCTGTTACGACTTCGGCTTGTATGGCAACTGCTTTTCTCTCCTGCTTCTGCCAAAGCTGAAATGGTGGCCCTCTCCTCGGAGGGCTCAGCCCTTTCTGGAATTCAGCTAAAAGTCCATTGCCTTGTGGCCTCAGCCCTCTGATGGGCTTGGGGAAAACTGTAATTCTGTAGATTATCCAAGCTTTTCTCTCTCTGTTAGGGTGGGAGCAATGTTCTTCGAAGCTTTTTACATCCTAGAAACTCCCTATCCTGAGCCCCTGAGGCCACCTGGTCCCATATGATCTCGTCCCACATGGTCTTAACACGGCAGACAACCATTTTAGGATCTTTTGGGCAAAAATGTTCATGCCAAACATGCACACCTGGAGCTTCTCATCTGCCTTTGCTCTGTTTTTTTCAGGTAAAATGTAGTCTAGAGGATCCTTCTGAGCAGCAATCTGTCTGATGGGCGGGGAGGAGATCTCAGCCAGGCTGTGTTTCTTTTAACATTTTTAAGAAGAAGAAGAAGAAAAATAAAGTCTCATTCAGCCTGAATGATTTAATTTGGAGTATTTTCTTGTACCAACTGTGAGAAATTCCACTGGCAAAATAGACAATTCCAGACATTTGTTCTCAGTAAATGATCCCTCTGTTTCACGTCTCTGATTGCCCCAATTACACTAATTGATTTCTCAATGTACAAATCCAGTAGACGTGTCACAGGAAATTAAACTCTCATCCTGTCCAGAGCAGAGGACGATTTCAAACCTAGAGGCCTTGGTGTCCGGAGATCCTCTGCCTCTTTGAAAACTCCAAGAACACCTCCGAGGCTGCTGCTGGCGTTCTCGTGTGGACACGCTCCGTTCCACTCCTTTTCTCACACCCGGTGATTTCACGCACACACACACAGGTGGCCCTGGAGCAGCCTCAGGCTGTGTCCTGAGGACCCTCCTGCCCACCTGCCCCTGCCACCCCACAGCCCCTGAACCTCATGATTCCAGGCCCTACGCCCTTTCTTTGAGCTAAGCAGTGTGTGTTCCTGTAGCAGCTGGGAAGCATGGCCTTTTTATTCATAAGCACCTACTACCCTGTTATTGGCTCTGCTTAGCAGATTAATTGGCTGCCCTATTATCAGAGGCTATGGAGCCTTGGGCAGGGGAGGCTTCGATGGGGAAGGAAAGGAGTGGAGTCCTGGAAGAATAAGCCAGAGCAGCAGCGGCAGAGAAGGCCAAGAAGCCGAGGGCCCCAGAGGGGAACAAGATGCAGTGGGGGAGGAGTTTCTAGGTAACTTGCCTTCAGGCCACACCCACTTTACCCAGGCAGTCAGCCAGGAGTGAAGGTCTCACCCATAAAGGACAAGGATGTATACACAGAGGATCATGCACCTAGATCTTATATTTTATATGCTACTTTCACATCCAGTCCGGATCCTCTAGTAGCTTGTTACGTCTGTCCAGGGAAGATGAGTATTATACTCTATGTTACAGAAGCTTAATTCCCCGAATAACAACCCGCCTGTACATTCATGAGCTCTAGCTTTGCTCTATTATTGGTTCCTATCTGTGGGGCACGATCACTGACATTACGTATTTCTGGGTCTGCAGCCCTGAAACAGAGTAGGAAATAAGAATCTAAACAGGGCTATGGAGAGAGAAAAGGACTGAAATGGTTGCCATCCCGACTCCGAATCCTGAAATTGATGAGAAAGAGAGAAAGAGGGAGGGAAGAAGGAAAGGCAGAGACCATGGAAACCAAAGACAGAGGGAAAGACGAGCAACAAAGGTGACGGGAAAGGAAAGACGGAGCGACTGTCACTCTGGGCTCAACGACATGAGGGCACGAATGAAGCTGTTGGCAAAGAAACTGCTACAACAATATAAATCTTGGGTCCTCTCCTCAAATTGCCTGCATTAAATTTTCAGCCCAAACAGAAATGAAATCAAAAGGGAACAGGGGTTCTCCCATCTTCCCTTCTCTTCTTGTTCCCGTCCCTCACCTCCCAGCTGGAAGATGCTGGCATCTGAGGAAGCAGGACAGGGAACCGGAGGGGTGCCCTGCAGAGGCATCTGAGAGGGAGGAGGGGGCCACTCTGGAGTGCTTGGGAGGTTGGCATATCGAGCGAATAAACAAACATGTTAAGGATGATGCGAATCCGTGGAAGTCAGATTTCTCACTGTCTGAAGGGATTTAAAACCTGGAAAGAGGAAAGGCTAGGAAGAACCCTGAGGTCTTGGACCAGTATTGGCTTGATCCCATGGGTTTTTAAAAATACACATACACAGATAGATGTAGAAATAGTTACAGATGTGTGTACACACATGACTAGCAGTAGCAGTGGGCACACCGAGTGATCAGATTTTGGTGTCTACATACCAGCCTCCACTAAAAGGAAACGGGGGCCTTGGAAAAGTAGCTGATCCAGGGCTGGGGCAGGGCAAGTACAAAATGCCACTGGGATAACTTATGCCAGAAAGTAAGGAAATCAAGAATGATGCAAACACGTCACATAACACAGAAGCCCGCTTATTGAAAGGGCTCCCAATGGCCTGGTTTAGATCTGAACATCAAAATAAGTCATGAGAGTATCAGATTACAACCCATCAAATAAAACAGGAATCCATGAGTCTGAAGAGACTCATTATAAGTAAATAATGAATAAAAAACAAATCAATGAGGGAGAAGGGAAAGCTTATCCTTCAGTGGAATGCCAGCTAGTAAACGTAGAAGAAATGATGGAGATGGAGAATCACTCCTTGGAACCACCATAGTGGTAGTGATGCAGGCAGAGGTCATCCGTGTATGTGCCAGGAATGGTGGCTGGGAGTTTGATGAGGGACAGGATATGGGCATTACATAGGAATATTCCTCCCCAAGAAAATACTGATCAACTACAGAGGGAAAAATTGATGATATCACAGTAGAAAAACTTGGCAGACACCAACTTCAGCAGGTGATCAAGGCTAACATCCTTGGAGTGGAAAGGGAGCCTGATTTCTATGGGATCCTGCTAGGAATGCTCTGCCTCTGCCTGGTCACCAGGAAACGGAAGACGGTCAAAAAGAGTAGAACACAGGCCAAGGCTGAGGAAGCATTCCAGGTTGAAGGAGGCCGATAAGACATGACAAGTGATCCCAGAGGGGCTTCTTGGAGAGACTCTGTGTCATGTGGGAAAGTGTCCTGACTACTGGGTGGTACGCACCGGCTCTTTAGGGGTGACGGGGAACTCCATCATCTGTAGTACATATTACAGATCAATAGAGAGGAAAGGTCGCAGAGAATCTGGGTGAGGGAGATGTGGGGATTCTTTGTACAGTTCTTGCAAATTTTCTATAGGTTTGAAATGTTACAATTTTAAAAAAGAAAGTGGGGGGTAGGAAGGAGCCATGTGGGAGGGGTAGAAGAGGTTGTCAGAGAAGCGGACGCAGAGCTCTGCATTACTCTGGGCTCTGGCTCTGGTGGGAGAGGATGGGCAGCCCGTTGCGGTTCCCGCGCGTGTAAGGATCAAAGCCAGAGTGAGAGGCTGAGCACGCACATCCCTCCTATTTTACAGGCCCCGCGAGGGGCGACCTTTACCGGAGTTGAGAAGACCGTTCTAGGCTGGAAACCCCGGAGAGCAGCCGAAGCCCCACGTGGGAACCAGCGGACAGGAGGACAGGGCAGGGCCCCCACACACCTCACCGCAGCCTCCTCCTGACCCGGCTATCACGTGGCTCCCTGGAGACCGCTTGGTGGGAAAGGTCTGCTAAAAATATATGACCCTGGGTCTAACACATCGGAAGCCAGAAAGAGCTGAAGCGATTGTTGTCACCCTGGCGGGAAATCAACCCTCGTCTCCTTTGCCATCCTGTCTCCGGTCCAGGGCCAGGGAAGGTAGAAGCAGCTCAGAAACGGAGAGGAAGGCGTACAGTCAGAGGGAAAGGCACAGGACCAGCTCTGCACGTGCCCCTGCTCTGCTCTATTACAGTCGAAGTTTACCTCCTTACCCAGGCAGAGCTTATGATTTAGAGGTTACCGGATACTCGCAAGGAGAAAAACACGTGAATGCTTTCATTATCTTAAGAAAAAAAGAAAAGAAAGAAAAAACCAGAAACCCACACCTCTTTGGGAGCTCCGGGAGGAGATGCCTCGACCCGGTCCCCTTCCCTCTCCTCTCCGTACACACCTGGGCAGCTTCCTTGTGCTCAGCAGCCCAGCGGCCGCAGGGGCTGGAGGCCCTTGGGGACACAGAGGAAAGTGTGAGCTCAGGTTAATGAGACAACGGGACTAACGGGACTCGAAAATTCAGCTCAGCAGCTAAGAATATCTCCTGTGGACTAGAAAGAGAATCCACATCCGAGATCTCAGCATTCCTTTAACAGGATAAAAGGAACCAGCTCTTCAGAAGCAGGGCAGTGGGGTTTAGAGGCAAGAACGTCGGACACGGGACGAGGGCCTCTACACTGTCCTCCTGATGTCTAGACATGTCACTTCACCTGCCAGGCCTCAGCCCGTCAATCTTCAAAATGACAGGCCTGCTTCTCTTAATTCCGTAATTCCAGAATCAGTGCACGCACGTACTCTCAGAAGACAGCTGAAATAGGGGAGGGCGGGACGAATTGGGAGATGAGGTTTGACGTAAATACACTACCACGTGTAAACTAGACGGCTAGTCGGAACCTGCTGTATAGCACAGGGAGCCCAGCTCGGTGCTCTGTGATGACCTAGATGGGTGGGATGGGGGATGGGAGGGAGGTCCAAGAGGGAGGGATATAGGTATACATAGAGCTGATTCACTTCACTGTACAGCAGAAACTAACACAACATTGTAAAGCAATTTTACTGCAATAAAAAAAAACATATGTGTTTTTGCACATAGAGATGCAGAAACACATACGACAGGACTCCTGCCAAACTGTTCACAGTGATTTGGGGGGGTTGGGAGCAGAAGGGAAGACTAACAGAAGACTGACTTTCTGTATTTCTGTAAAGTGTGAATTTTTCAACAACCACCCTGCATTCATTTTGCTGTTAAATGAAAAATCTCAAAACACACTCAGGGACATGGTTGTCACAAATGACAAAAACGGGCCTGGCACACACCGTGTGTTCCCTAAGAGTTGATGGAACTGAATTCACACACATGCAACCTGACACACACACAGAGCTATCTTTCTTCTTAGTCTCTCGAGACTAAGAATGCCACATCTAGTCTTCACGTTGTAAATTCACAGCAATCAAACCATAAAGTGGACTTTGGAGGGTGTGCTTTCCTTGTAATATGTTCCAGATCCTTCCTGACGATGCTATCACTCTTTCTAGTCCCTCGGATCCCAGAGATGTCCCCGTTGTTGCTACAACTGGACATTTTTATATACCTGAAGCAGTCAGTTAACTCTCCCTTCACCAAGAGGGAAGGGAAATGAAAATAAAACCAGTCAGCCCGTCCACGGGGTTCGGTGCACAGAGGCCAGGCTAGGGGTTGGGAGGCCCTGGCTCCAGCTCAGGAAGACTCTTTGCCTCTTCACCGACCTCACTTATCAAGCACCTGCTCTATCCACTCCACAGGGGTGATGTGAGCCTTCAAAGCGGCCATGCCTGGAAGGGCTTGGGAAAGCAGAGACACCAGAGAACTGAAATCCGTGATTCTTAAAACACTGTGGGTCACTCTGATTCATGTCAAGCAATCAACTTCCTTTCCAACTATAAATTAGCCACTGTAATTAGCAAGAGGAACCCCAAATAGCTCATTTCTGCCACGATGCAGAAGTCATTTACCTATTTAAAATAATTCATGGGAAGGAGGTTTTCAGGTTCTGTCTTTTTCACTAGTGCCTTTTCTAGCAGGAACCGGAGCTCCAGAAGAGTCCCTGGAACCAGGCTCTGGGGCGTCTAGTGTTCCCCTTGTACACCTGCACACCCCGGACCACCACTCTCCCACATGGGGGGGCTGCAATCACACACCCTTCCCCTTGCTTCTTCACTCTTCCAGAGCTGCGACAAACAGCACCTTTCCAGAAGCCTTAATGCTACCATGTGATCATATGGTATACCATGTATTGAGAGGCTTTCTGTGTGAGCTGGGGGGTGCAGGTAGAATTAGGGAACAATGTAGTTGAACATGACCTCTACGCCTGTCAGCAGTTCCTAAGCAAAAGAGGATGCCAGAGGGGACTTCCCCGGTGGTCCAGTGGTTACGACTCCGACTTCCACTGCAGGGGGGCCTGGGTTCGATCTCTGGTCAGGGAACGAAGATCCCGCGTGCTGAGCAGTGCGGCCGAAAAAAAAAAAAAAAAGATGATGCCAGAGAAGACTAACAGCCTCCATACTGGCCCTGATCCAGGTGCACCCTCCTGATCGCCCCATCCTCCCCTCTTACATTTCATGTACCCCAAGCTCACCGACCTCCCCACTGCCTGTGCCCTTGGCCACCCCTGCCTCTGCACAGTCCGCTCCTTCCCACTGCAGTTCCCCGTTCCCAATTTCCCTGGCAAACTCCCACTCTTCCTTCCAGGGCTTTCTCTGACTCACCGCAGCCACCACCCCCAGACTAGAAGTGATAGCAGAGCACTCACTGTGAGTGGCTCGCACGTGGCTTAGAGGAGCAGCTCAAGAAATGTGTTGAGTGAATGAATAAGTGAATGAGGACAGCCTCATTCTGGATGGCGCTGGATTTGTAACCTTCTATTTACAAGCTGGACTTCTTTACTGGCCTCCAGGTTCTTTGAGAGCAAGGAATGGTTGAATTTAGTGTTTCCCAAGGTCCTGGGGGTGTTCTAAGTGCTCAGTACATGTTTATAGAACTATGGTATAGAGAACGGGTAAGGAACAAGGTCCTGCTGTGTAGCACAGGGAACTATACTCAGTATCTTATAATAAACTATCATGGAAGAGAGTATAAAAAAAGAATATATATATGTATAACTAAATCACTTTGCTGTACACCTGAAACAAACACAACATTGTAAATCAACTATATTTCAATAAAATTTTTAAAATAAATAAATAAATTTTAAAAACTCAAAAAGAAAAAGTGGCAGTGCTTAGATGGAGTTCCTACATGGGCTAGGCGTCAAATAAATAAGGTTTCATCATTAGTGGTTACAGCAGACTGGAGAGCTACTGACTGATTTTATGAGCACCTACTACGTGCAAGTCAGAATCCTGACAAGGAGCGCTGAATAAAGCAAAGTCCTCTCCCTTCAAGGTGCCTCCACTGTAGCAGGGAAGACAGAGAGTAAGACACAGACGCATAGCAAGTCAGGCAACAGTAAGTACCATGGAGAAGAATAAGACAGGCTAAGGGGATGGAGGCTGCCTGGGATGCTCCAGAAAACCCTTCTTCTAACTCTTTGCCTTATGCCAGCGCTGCAGACAAGGCTTCTCCTGTCGGAGTGAAATTTCCTTTATTCCTATCAGGAAGGCCAATGAGCCAGGGTTTGTGAGCGTCACAAGAACAGAGCAGAAACCTAAAATAGTGAGGCTTTTCGCCCCTGGAGTTAGAGCTGGCCGTTCCCAGTGGAGCCCCATGTAGACCCAGCAATTCTAGGAATTCGGGAGAACAGAGGCTCTTGACTTGCTCTCCTCTCGTTCTCTTTTTATTGGGCTAACTGCTAAGCACGTAAGGTCTATGAGTGCATCCCAGAGAGTATGTTTTTTTCTTGCTATGGCCTCCATAATAAAATATTTTAATTTGATATAAGTAATCTAGCAATAATTCTGGAAATTGGACACATGAGGCTGCTGTTAGTATGTGTCTAATTATGGAGCCATTTATTCAAGCCAGTATCGACCACATGACACGTCGTGTGCTGGGTGTTGAGGGGCAGAGGCAGCCATGGGCTTCGCCACCAGGTCGCTTAGCATCTACTGCGACAGATAAGACGACTTTGCTATGCTCTACGGTCGGACACGGCCGAGCTGTGAGGGGATCGGGGTGACGACAGCGGACATTGCTTCAGGCCCTGGGGACAACTGTGTCTTCACAATGGCTTTTGAGCTGAGACATGACCCAACCAGCCCACCGCCATGTGCGAGAATGACACGGCCCCAGGCTGAGTCAGGGCCCCTGGCCCCCAGATGCCCTGTGCCGTGTGTGCTGAGACCGACACAGCCAGGGCGACAACCTGTGAGCCTGGTGCGGGCAAGTCCCTGGGCTTCGCTCCCAACCTTCTCCCCCCTTATTCAGAGCCCCCTCGGGATTCTGCCTGGGCCCCTGCCTCAGCTTCCCCCCCAAGTCTCCCCGCTTCTGTCCCTGTGCCCCAAGTCGATTCTCCACACAGCAGCCAGGGCGATCTCTTAAATACCTAAGTTAGATGGAGTACCTTCCAGAGGCGTCCCATCACCCTTGAAGCAAAATCCAAATCCTCACCGAGGCCTGAAAGCCCTTCAAGATTCCGCCCCAGCAATTTCTCCCACCTCCCCGCCTACCATGCCTCCCTTCCATCCTTCCACTGCAGTCACACTGTTTCTGTTCTTCCCCAAACAAACGAAGCTCACCTCT
Organism: Monodon monoceros; assembly: GCF_005190385.1. NCBI lineage: Eukaryota > Metazoa > Chordata > Mammalia > Artiodactyla > Monodontidae > Monodon > Monodon monoceros. Next base: position 2,744,561 of record NW_021703773.1, on the reverse strand, counting down.
GCCCCAGGACCTTAGCACATCCCCTCCTCCAGGAACACTCACCTCCAGAAAGCACATGGTTCTCCCTTACTTCTTTTTAAATCATCCCCTTAGAGAGGCCTGCCTTAACTACCCTCTAGATGAGGCCCCTTTCCCTCCCTCCTTCATGGGATGTCTCATTAGCTGATGTTATATATCTGTTCCTTTTCTTGCTAACTCTCTGTCTCCTTCACCAGCGATAAACGTCACGAGGGCACAGACTTTGTCTCTTTTGTCTATCTTGCTCAGTGCCTGATACCTGGCACAAACAAGGTGTTTAATAAATACGTGTGAAATGAGCCCCACGAAGACACTGGGGGATTAGATTCAACACACCTCTCGGCCCTGTTCTCATGCGCCAATGCCAGCGTTCCACTTCCTTGAGTGCTGAGCGGCTTCCAAATATCTCTCTTTGGGTTGGACCTCTTATCTGAGTCCCAGGCTCAAATACAGCAATTGCTTACTGTATATTTCACTGGATTCCTCAAAGACTCCCTAAGAGGATGCCCGCCCAGCCCTGCACACACCGAGGCTGCTCCCGCTTCTTCTGTCCGTGAGCGGTGCCAGCCTCCACAGCCCGCACAAGCCAGACACCCTTCAGCAGGGTCCCTGCTGAAGCCTCCTTCCCCTCTCCCAGCCCCTTCCAACTCATCCATCCCCATGGCCACGACCCTGATCCAGGCCTCCGACGTGTCTCTCCTGCACTACTGCTGTCATCTTATAACCCAGGGGTCCCCCACCCCCGGGCGCGGAGCACTACTGGTTCACGGCCTATTAGGAACTGGGCTGCACAGACGCTCCCTGTCGCTCGCATTACCACCTGAACCGCCATCCGTGGAAAAACTGTCTTCCACGAAACCGGTCCCTGGTGCCAAAAAGGTTGGGGACCGCTGTTATAACTGGCTTCCCTGTATCCACCTGTGGGCCCTTCCACCTGTCGTGCTCACAGTGGGCACCTGCGGCCTTGTCACTCCTGTGCTTGAATCTGTGGTCGCTCCCCTCGGCTCTTAGGATAAAGAGCAGAATCCTTAACCGGGTCTCCAAGCGGGGTGGATGCTCTACCAGGACACACGGATGCATCTGTGCAGGTGGTCAAAGGCTGAAATCCCTCCATCCTTCTTGGTCAGTCCCCCTACTCCTGCCGTTCTTGTCCCTCCCCAAGACCCTTCTCCTCACTCGGCAACCAGAGGGTCAACGTGGGGCTCAGCAGGAAACAGTGGCGCACACGTGCCCACACTCGTGATGCACACACACAGGGCTCGGGCCCTGGGGCACGCTGACCCCTTTGTTGGCCGCTGTTGATCATTGCCCCTGCCTCTCCGGTCCAGCACAGCCCTGAGGTCACCTCTCCAGCCTCATCTGGTCCCTGTTCTCTCCACCTGCAGCCGTTCTGGCTGCCACTAAACTCTCCAGGCTTTTCTCTGCCTCTGGAATGTTCTTCCCTCCCCTCCCTCATTAACCCCATCTCACCCCTCAGCTCAGTATCTCCTGTTCTAGGAGTCTTCTCTGACCTCCAGCCCTACCCCACATCTTTCTTACACATTCTCCTAACACCCCCTGCCTTTCCTCATGGCTGCTAACATAGTTTGGTCTGCAGATCCATTTGCGTGATTACTTGATTTAACAGCTCTCACAGCCAGTAGACTATAGTTCAGAGACGATGAGGATGATGGCTTTTTTCTTTTTTTAACCACTAAATTCCTAAAGCCCAGCTCTACACGTGAGGAGGTATCCAGGAAGACACTGGCTACCCGGGTCTGAAGGTGGAAAAATGCTTGGATCAATGAAAGACGCAGGTATTCATGGAAAGATACTGGCGTAGGCACATGTAGACATGTGTCATTGCGTGTGGACTTGTTCTTTTCTATAACTATAATCATGGTGATCAAAATCAGTAGACATAATCTATGCAATAAGAAAGCTGCCCTGAATATTCAGATGTCTCTTAAATAAGCCTCTTTTCACACTACTTAGCGTAATTATTTCTGAGTATGGCAAACAACTCCTATTCTTTCCACGAGACATACTCTTTGAAAGCGTGTTGCTTATATAAGGATCAGCATTTGCCGTATTACTGCTATCATGGTCCACTGGCTCCAAAGATTCAAGCAAAAGCAAATTCTGGAGCCATGACCCCAGGACAAGAGCCTGTTTTTATCTTCTCAAAACAGTGAATGCGCGCTTTAAAAAGAAGAAGCTCTCATCCCGTTAGGAGGATGGGTTGTGCGCATCACAGGGCAAGGGCGTTGCCCGGATGGTGTGCTGAGGTTAACCGAGGTTCAAGTTCTGGCCCCGCTGCACCCCACCGTTCAGTCCTCTCCCCCCTCCCCCGCCCAACACACTCCACTCAGAGCAAAAGCCAAATCACCCGTTAACAACAGAAGGAGGCTCCAGCGACGCTGGCACTCCTGGGCGGGTCTGCAGCTCTGCCCCTGCGGCAGCACAAGACAAAGAGCAGCGGGGCCCAGATCTGGGGGGAGGGGGTGAAGGAGCCGCTGGGCTAAACCAGTAGGAGGGGCTGTGCACCACGGGGAGCCCTCCTTTCACACACCCGCCCCCCACATCATTTCCTCGCCTGCAGCAGTTAGCAGTTTCCTCTGGCGCTAAGCCCATCGGAAAGCGTGTCCATGAAGTGCAAATATTGCCTCATGCTCGTGGAGCCTGAGATGAACCGAGGAGGTGCCTTAGAGGAGCAACGGCAGAGGGACAGGCCATCCACACGCCGGGGCCTCACCACCAGCAGCCCGATCAGGACCGAGCCCCTCCCGGTGTCATCAGAATCTTCCAATTTCACACGGAAAATCAGCTCTGGCTCAGGGCTTAGGGACATGCGGTTGCCCCCATTTCTGCTAAGTGGCTCCTTTGAGTGCTGGCGTCTTAACCCTTGGAAGGCCTCTGAGGGGCTGGTGCGTCTCAAGTGGGCGCACTGCGGACACTCAGCTGGGTTTCTGGGCCTGAACAAAGGAAGCCAGAACTCGCATCCCTGCCGCCCAGAAATGCATCCGCGGGTGTCCCCACGGGGCTGGGGGGTGGTTGGCGACACCACAAGGACAACTCACACAGCCCCTCTCCTGAGCCCTCTGATCTCAGGACTCTCCCTTGGCCCCCAGACTTTGCTCCTACTGTCTCTCCCCATGAAAGAAATGGGTCCAGAGTGTCAACCTCTCCAAAGGCGACCTTTAGGGCTGTGTGTTTACTTAGAATCACCTCGAATGTCCTCAGGCCTGTGGACGCGCGCAGGCTGGGATATTTGGGTGGAGGGATGACAGAAGGGGGCTTTGCTTCTCCCCATCTAGTTTGCACCCCCAAGTCGGTCCACACGCCTGTCTCCCCTCTGAAGTTCACGGCCATGGCTGCTCCTTCATATCACACACCTACTTGTTTCCCATCACACCCCCCCCCCCCCCCGCCCCATCCTCTCTGATCTTCCAGCTGTGGATTTAGACCACAGAAGACCAACTGGATCCAAAAGGAGTCTTGGCACAGGGTATTGTACACCTTAAGTAGGATGAGGGCCAGGAAAGTGAAGCTGAGGGGCCGGGGCCAGAGGCATGCCGCCAGTGTAAAAGTTAAACTGCATTCCTGGTATTTCCCCTGCTGGCTTGTAAAAGTCATCCAGTCCAGCACAACACGGATGGACCCTGAGGACACCGTGCTCCGTGAAATAAGCCAGTTACAAAAGACATACACTGCATGAGTCCACTGTTATGCGTGAGGTACCTGGAGCAATCAGATTCCTAGAGGCAGACAGGAGGTTGGTGGTCTCCAGGGGCTGGAGAGGAGGGAAGGGCAAGCTGCTGTTTAATGGGTGCAGAGTCTCAGTTTTATGAGATGAAAAGAGCCCTGGGGATGGAGTGTGGATGTACTTAAGGCCACGGAACTGTACACTTACAAACGCTTAAGATGGTCGATTCTATGTTATGTGCTTTTCACCACAATTAAGAACAATTTTTTCAATGGTTAAGATGATTTTTTAAAAAGTCACAATTGGTAACTTGCTTCTCAATCAGAAACGGAATCAGCTGTGTACGTGAACAACTGGCAGAAACAAACAAACACAACAAAAGTCATCCATCCACGGCCCTGGCCACACCCCTGTCCTCCTCCTTGGGAGTAAGATGCTCTCTATTCAGTCAGTGCCTAGATTTCTGGCCCCAAACCTGACTCTCTGTCTTCCAATCCATCCCGCACACTTTCAGTCCCCTCCCCCTCTCCAAACCAAGCCCTGTCACTCAGCACCGGAAGCATCCAGAGAAGCCCTTTCAGCCTCACTAGTTCTCAGTCTCTGTCAGCACAGGACAGAGCAAGTCCTCAGCACCGTTTCCTTCTCAGCCCAGCAGCACACCCACAAAGCCCGCTGGTGGACAAAGGAGATGAACGTCACCACTGACACAGCATCCTTCAAAGGCCCTTCCTCCAGCCCACTTTCAAAGGCCACAGATTTTAAGACTAGCAGGGGCCAGCCGGAGACTTCTAAGGGGAGAGGCCGCAGGGGATGGAGCTGGGTGCAGCCCACACTGTTCGGGCACCAGCGCTTCTCTATGGGGCCCTGGGCCGCTGCAGGGCCACAAACTCCAGGGTTAGGGCCTTCAGCGGGCGGGAGCCCCGAGGGATGTTTGAGGCCACTGGGAAAAGGTGAACAGAGGCAGATTCAAGCCTTCAGGAAAGGGCACCAGGCAAGAGCCGCTCTTCAGAGACCACATGCCTGCCTGCACCCTGCATCTCACTTACCTGATTACAGGTGTTAATGTCTACCCCATTCCGCAGGTGGTCCAAAGCTTTGTCCAAGTTACCTGATCTTGCTGCCCTCAGAAAGCTGGTAGCAGCATCGGCCTGTGAGGAGAAAGAGAAGCTGTGAGTGGGTCTGTGTGACAAAGATCTCACGATCCATTCAAGCCCAGAGCTGTGAAAAAGGGCCAAGGTCACGGCGGCAGCCAGCACACCCTCCTGTTCAGGTGCCCACCATGGTCCCCAGGCGTGTACGGGCCTGGAGCCCCTGGACAGACCGCTCTCCGCCCACGTGCGGGGCAGCCTTTAGAGCTCAGCCTCCCTTCCTGTTGGTGTTTTTATGAGCAAGCGATCTTGGCTAGGACCCGGGAGGGGCCGGCCTTCGAGAGGGTTCCCATTCCACCAGTGACCACTCAGCAGGCCTGGCGTCTCACTGCCTCGATGCTTCCACGGGCTCCGCCTTCCTCCTAAGGAGCCCAAAGCACACTGCCCGGCCCCACCCACTGAGTCACAACTGGAGGCACCACAGGAACCAGACGCAAGCTCTTTGGTGCTATTCTGTGGTTTTGTTTTTAAGTAAACAGCGCGTAGCACTTACTACGTGCCCAGAACCATTATCAGCACTTGACATATAATATGTATCAACACACACACACACAGATGCATTTCGTCATTTAAAATATCCCCAAGAGGTAAGTACTATTGCCGTCCCTATTTTACAGATGAGGGAACGGAGGCCCAGAGAGCCCAAGTGACTTGTGCAGGTTCACACAGCAGGGAAGAGGCACAGCAGGCAGTCTGGCTCTGCCACCTGACCCGGCAGGTGCCCCTCGCCAGTTTTCCTGAATGACAATAAAGCACTTGGGGTCTGTATGCTGAGGCTCAGCCACCTACAGGCACATCCAGACCCTGCCCAGAACATTGGTTTGTATTAGAGATGAATGATGGCCAGAGAGTGAGAGCTGGGGGGATGGAAGACAACTGCAGGGGCTCTGAGCAGCTCCCCTGCGTCTAGGGGGCCCCTACAGTCTGCAGGTACCTCTGCCCCTGTGTTCTTATCTGGAAGCCAGGGAGGGAGGGGGACAAGGCCTGGCTGTGAAGCTGAAAGGAAATATTATACATGACTATAATTATTACATCAGCACAAGCATGGAGCACGGTGCTTGCACACAGTGTGCACTCTGGGTGAGTTTAACAGGTGAGAACTGTCAGGTGACAAGCCACGTGTGAAGTGGGTGGAGGTTAGGGTTGGGGGGCTTATGCCGTTCCTCCAGAAGATCCACCCAGGGGTGCTCTGTCTCCTTCCATGCTCCCCTCGTCCAAGAACGTGCTGTAGTGGGCTGAACCGTGGCCCCCCAAGATACGCCTGCACCCTAACCCCTGGAGCCTCTGAATGTGACCTTACTTGCAAAAAGCATCTTCGCAGATGTAATTATGTTATGGGTCTTGAGATGAGACTGTCCTAGATTACCTAGGTTGGCCCTAAATCCAGTGATAAGTGTCCGTACAAAAGACAGAAGAACACACACACACACACACACACACACACACACACACGAGAGGTCGGAGTGAAGTGGCCACGAGCCAAGGAAGCTGGCAAGCAGCAGAAGCTAGAAGCTAGAAGCTAGAAGCTAGAAGCGGTCAAGAACAGTCTCCCCTGGAGCCTCCGGAGGGAGCGTGGCTCTGCTAACACCCTGATTCAGACCTTTGGCCTCCACACTGTGAGAGAAGATATTTCTCCTGTTTTAAGCCACCGAGTTTGTGGTACTCTGTTAGAGCAGTCACAGGGATGATGGTCCCTAAACATGTTAGATTCAAAGTCTACAGCTGACAATCTCAGCGCCCTACAATGAAACCGAAGCAGGCCTGCACACCTTCACCAATTAAACAGTTAATCCAGGGCAGGAAAGATTCTCCAGGCTTACAGATCTTCACACCGGAGGGCTGCCCCGTGCCCCCGTCCCTGCCACCTCAGGCGAGGATTAATCTGTTGGTTCCTCATGAGCTGGATTCCCAGAAAAATCAGGCTCAAGGTTCAGTCCCTCCGAAAATGTCTGTCTGTGCCTGCTGGTTCAGAAAGCCTGTCTGGACTCAGCTGTCTGGAAAAAAATATAGTACATTATTTCCCCAAAATGAGAGCATTAGAGAGCGACACATCTCCCGCGTGTCCAAACTGTCTTCTGCAGCCCAGTCACAGGATGTGGGAGGAAAACCTAAGCATGGTGGATACAGATAGAGGCAACACCAACTAAGGACACTGTCACTATTCAAAGCATCGAATCTAGGAAGCAAAGGAGAACATTTATGACGGACAGACAAGCAGATACACAGAGGGCTGGGGAAGCCCAATCTGGATGAGGCTGAAGAAGGCTCGATAGTTTCTGTTGTGTGTCTAATTGAACCATGAAATTATAATACTAATATCAATCAATTCTATCTTTCAATCCTGATCACAACCTGTGAGGCAGGTATAATGATTATGTCCATTTTAGAGGTGACAAAATTGAGGTTTGGAGAGGTTAATAACGTGCCCAAGTTCTGTGTTAGTTAACACTCAGGGATTCAGCCCAGGACTCCCTGAATCAAGCCAAAACCTTCCTACTGCCCTTGACCCCAAGGTGCATTCTCAGCGATTTCAAACCTGAGGGTGACCAGAAAGCCATGACAGGTGTAGGGGCTGGGAGGGCCCCCATGCCTTTCCCAATTAAACAGTGAATCCATGGCAGAGAAAGGGTCCCCGGCAGGTCCTGGCTCTGACCCTGACCTGCTGCGTTGAGGCCGAGACAGGCCTCTAGGAAGGAATCATCCAGTCCCAGGCCTTCCCTTCCCTGATGATAAAACTGATGGTAAAAATAAAGTGACCGGCTAAGGTCACCTAGATAGTTAGAGGTGAAGTTCAATTGCTAAGGCTTTTTCATTTTCTTTTCAGTCTTCTCTGGGCATAGAGTCGTCAGGACCCAGGTAGGATGCTCAGGGTATCTTACAGGTGGATTGTAGGTAATAATGGTGTCATTCCACTGTGTATCCCCCAGTTTTAATTCTACAACTTATTTCCTGAGGTCCTGTTTCAAGTCCAGAATCCTGCTAGGGCAAAGAGAGAGAGTAAAAATCCTGAATATAGGTCTCTGCCCTCGTGACTTGAAAAACAAAGTGACAGAGTTAGAAAGTGATCCATTCCACAGGCATGCAGTGGGCACCTCCTAGGTGCCAGAGAATATTTCAGCTGCAGAGCAAATGGCCCTCTTTGGAATATGAGACCCACTCTTGCCATCTTGTTCTGCTGAATCTCTAACTCAGTTTCCTGCAACTTAATGACCTGTCCTAGGTGCCGTTTCCTGGTGCGTCTAGGAACAGCCTGTAACCCAGTAGGGCAGAAAGACAGTCAAAAGAATCCAATATGCTCCATTCAGAATATTTACCTGAGTAAATACCAACCAGCAAAACAACAATGACAAAATACGAACCAGACTATCTCAGCGCTAGGATAAATTGGAGCAGAGTCTCTGGCCCTCCCTGAGTGCCCCGTCCCTGCAGGGCAGCCTGAGAGAGGCCTCTCTGTGTGGAGGGACCAGAGGAGCTAAAGAAAGCTGCTCGTTGCGTCCAGAAAAATCAGTCCACGATGGCCCTAAACCCTGTACCACCACCGAGAGCTGTCACCCCTGTGAGCACACATACCAAGGCTGCCCACTTGCGCCTTTGCCCCTTCCTCATCTTGAGCTTTATTTTAACCTAATTTTACCCTTGAGGAAACTGCCGGCACTGAGGGGAGGAGGGGTCGCACACATCTCATTGCATACGCGGCCCACATCCCTACAGATTAACCCACGTGATGTCCCCGAACTTCTTTTCACAATGAAACAAGTCACCTTTATAAAGCCCTGCCTATGTGTTAAGCCCTCTGCACCAATGACTTCACTGGCTCCGCCCAATAATCTCCAGAGGCAGGTACTTTCATTGTCTCCTCTTCACAGATGAGGTAAACGAGTCACAGAGACGTTAAGCATCTTGTCCGAGGTCACACAGCGAATCCTGGCTGGGCAGGAATCTAAGTAGTGCTTCCTCACTAGCCATGTTCTAGTGCCCAGAGATTCCACTCCAGTTCAGCTCTGGCTGGAGAGAGCCTTCCGCCTCTCAGCACTCAGAGGCTGTGCCCACTTCAGCCCTCGCTTCAGGAGGAAGGAAGCAGAGGGGAAAGGAAGGGAATGGAATTCCTCTTGGGACTCAAGTTCTCATCAGGGCTGCTCATCAGAAAAGGGAGGTGAACCCTTGGTTACCTGAGACGCCCGACTATTATTAAACTTGCACTTCCTGAGTGGGGCAGATACGAATATAGCAATAGATAAGTAGCAGAGGGGACTCCAGTGTCCGGGGAGGGAGAGCCGGAAGCAGGGAGCTAAATGTCAGCAAGCCTGCACCCAGGGGCAGGGAAGGCTGCCGAAACACCGGAGCCAGGTGGAGTCTAGGTTTAGACCAGGTGGGAGAACCCAGGGCCTCCTCACGCCTTCTCTGGGGCTTGAGATGGCCTCAGTTTTCCCAGAACAAATCATGACTGACTTTTTCAAGGTCTCCCAGTGCAAAATCTCATCTCAAAAGATGAATGGAAACTGAGCTCTCATTAATTTCTGTAAACAGTGATAAGACAGTATCTCCTTCCCAAAGGGTCTTGCTTGGGCAAAAGGCAGAGTCCCTGTCAGAACTCCCAGTAGAGGTTCTGGACCTTTTCCTGAGGGGCTGCAGCACATCCAGAAGACCCAGTACAGCAGGCGGTGTTTGGCCTGTATATGGGGGGTGCCCTTCACATCTGAGAGTGCCTTCATACTCAGCGCCCGGGTGTTCCTTGGAGCCCACGTCGGGCCTCCAAGAAAGAACAGGCAGTGCCCGCCCGCACACACCTGTGTGGCCCCTGCATTAGGCTACTGACGACAGAGACACAGAAGTGAACCCTGGGCCTCAGTGTGCGCTTTCATTAGGTTTCTTTCCAGAAAGTTGTGCTATTAAAGGTGTCACTGAGGAAACGAGATGTGTAAGCCAGAGTCCCGGGTCCTCTTATGACCTCTCCGCACAAGTACAAGGCCTTGGGGAAAACCCCGACCGTTCCTGCGCTTTTCCAGCCTCATGCTGGGAGGCTGGGTGATGCAGGATGTGAGAAAAGCCACAGTGGACCCTGACGTTGGACAGACCTGGCGTGAAGCCCCGCTCCGCCACTTGATGCTGTGCCTCGCACAAGTTCCCAGACCTCAATTCCATTAGTAAAATGGGGACAGTGCACAGCTCGCCGGGGGGTCCCCCGGCTCCCTCTCACCCCCATTCATTTCCCGCTGACTCTGGACCTCTGGGCGCTCGTGTTTCCAAGGTCTAGGGCTCAGGCGTGCCGCGGGCGCCCGAGGCGGCCCTTCTCTGGCCAAGGCCAAGGCCGGGGCATCCCCGCAGGTCCGAGTTGGTCCCCGCGAGGGGCGGCCGGTCGCCCCGCACCGCAGAGTCAGCCCCGCGGGACTGTCCTCCAGGCACCTCCGCGCGCCCGCCCGGCCGCCCGGCCACGGGTCCGGCCGCCTCCCGGCACCAGCCCCTCCGCGGCGGCGGCCTCCAGGCCAGAGGAATTTTCCTCTGGATCCCGCTAGAAGCCTCGGCGCCCGCGGACGTGAGGCAACAGTACGGCGGCTGGCGCGCGTCCCCGCCCGCGCCCGCGACGGGAAAGTTGGTGGCCGGCGCCCGACGAGCCCGCGGCAGGGGGCGCGGCGGCGGGGACCCCGCCCGGCGCGGGCCGGCCTGGCACTCACCGCGGCGTCTGGACCCGACCTGCGCGGTCGCGCTGCCATCGTCCGGCGCCGGCGCGGAAATCCGAGCCCGCGGCCGGCTCCCCTCCCCCGTTATCTGCTCGGCTGCGCGCGGAGCGCCAGCAAGTTAAGCGGCATCAGGCTAAAAATACAGGCGCCCGCCGCTCGCCTCGGCTCGGCTGGGCTCCGGCGCGCGTACTCTGGCGCCCGCCCGCCAGCCGCTAGTGGGGCCTCTTCATTTCCTCCTCATCCTCGCGTCTGACGCGAAAGGTAACGCGGAGCGATCTCCGGAGACGAGGCCCCTGCGGCCGAGCCCCGCGGCGCGGGCGCGTGGAGGGCCGCGTCCTGCGGCGGCAGGCGGGAGGCGCACAGGTCCAGGCGAGGTGAGGAGCTCCACGCTGCATGGCGCTCCCGCCCTGCCTCTTGTCTCCCCGACCGCCCGGGTGAGTGGGCCCCGGGGCCGGCGGAGACGGCCAGGGCGAGCTCAGCAGAGGCTATTTATGCCCCATCACCGATCTGCATGTTTCCAGCTCTTGCAGCGTGTCCTGAGATGCCAGCTCATCAGCCTCTTCCAGCTGCTGCCGGGAGCCGCGAGGCGGAGTGAAGCTGAGACGCGGATCTGTTACTACGTCTTCCTCATCCCCCCTGTCTGACGGTGTTTTAGGGAATGTCACCCAAGGCCGGAGGAAGCTCCCAGATTCTGCTCCGGGACCACCCTCACCTTTTCGCGTGGTCATTTCGGGGACAGATGTCAAGAGCGTGTGTGGGGGGGGGGAGGTGACACCAGGGATTACGCTGAGTGATGAGCAATGGCTAGCAGAAGCAGTGACAGAGATTGTCACAGCCGCTGGCGATACTGCTTGTCCCAACATGGATGTTCTGTATCATGAGCCCAGCTTCATGCTCTCTTCAAATAGCAGTTTAGACACGACACCAAATGCTCTTTTCCCACCCCTCCTGCCCCGAAGCATGGGGGGCACCGGACAGCTGTGTGTTTGGGAAGAATTAACCCACTGAGTACCTATTAGGTGAAGGACATATTTCGTTACCTCATTTAACCGTCGCAGGCGCCTCTTGAGATAGAAGATGCTATTGTAGTTGTGTGGATGGAGAAGCTGAGCCCAGGGAGGTTAAGGTCAGGACCAAGTTTACTACCGGTAAACACAGGGGCCAGCTGACCCAAAGCCCTTCCATTAGCAACACTGGCAAGATCCCCAGCCCAAGTGTGCCCAGTGCCAGGAGGGGACAACGCGCGGGATACCCTGAGGTTAGAAAAAACTGAGTGTTTTCCACGGTATGGTGCTCTTGTAAATTGGTGGAGCCACTGTGCAAAACAGTATGGAGGTTCCTCAGAAAACTAAAAATAGGACTACCATACGATCCAGCAATTTCACTCCTGGCTGTTTATCCAAAGAAAACAAAAACACCAATTTGCATGCACCTCAGTGTTCATAGCAGCATTATTTACAATAACCAAGACATGGAAGCAACCTAAGTGTCCATCAACAGAGGAATGGATACAGAAGATGTGGTACATATATACAATGGAATATTACTCAGCCATGAAAAAGAATGAAATTTTACCATTGGCAACAACATGGATGGACCTGGAGGGTATTATGTTTAGTGAAACTGAGTCAGACAGAGAAGGACAAACACTATGCTTTTTCACTTATATGTGCAAACGGAACTGTAAAACAAATGAATATTAACAGAACAGAAATAGATATACAGATACAGAAAACTAGTGCTTACCAGTGGGGAGAGGGGTGAGGGAAGGGCAAGATAGGGGAAGGGAATTAAGAGGTACAAACTATTGGGTATAATATAAATAAGATATGAGGATGTAATGTACAGCACAGGGAATATAGCCGATATTTTATAATAACTTTAAATGGAGTATAATCTATAAAAATATTAAATCACTATGCTGTACACCTGAAACTAAAAACGAATATAATATTATAAACTATCTCTACTTCAAGTAAAAGAAAAAAGTAAGGTGCTCTTCAAATCCATTCGACAATTAGGGGAACGTCCCAAATAAATGGAATAAATAAAGATCAAGAGAGAAGGACAGGATGTTGCCGAAAAAGAGTGATCTGAAGTGTATAATGCAACTAACCTCTCCCATGTGGATGAAAACACTGGAATTTGAAGACAGCGGCATCAGAATTTTCCAGGCCTGAGACCCTCAACACCATCAGAGGACAGGCAACCTCTGAAAGGTGGAAAACGCCACACCCCTGTACCAAAGGCAGGTGTCTGGCTGGGGGAGTCACCACGGCCCCTTCTCCAAGCACAAAAATGCACACATTTTAAAGACACGGGTTACCCTCCAGGTCTCTTGCTCTGTGCTTCTTAAAACTGCTTCTCAGATTTGCTAAAAGCCTCTACGTAGAGAGCTTCAATTAATAAATTATGGTTACTGGAACAGCCCTGATCATAGCCCAGTGCAATATCTCAAGGGATTCCAAAGCACTGTTCCAACATTAATATTTAGAGAGAGAGAAATGCCCTACTCAAATGGCAGGTGAACAATATGAACAATATAACAGTTTCAAAAGCACTAATTCAATTGACTCACACGATGAACTGAAAAATAGACCATTTTTAACAGCTGTATTGAAGTGTAACAACACACTGTAAACTGCATATTTAAAATGTACCATTTAGTAAGTGTATATATATATATATATATATATATATATATATAAAACCATCTCTACAATCAAGACAATGTACCTCCAAAATCACCTCCAAAAGTTTCCTTCTGCCCCTTTGTAGCCCCTCCTGTTGGTACCTACCCTTGCCAACACTTGGTAGAGTTAGCCTTAATTTAGACATTCTAATGGATGGGTAGGAGTATTTCATTGTGGTTTTGATTTGCATTGCCTCATAACTAATGAGGCTGAACATCTTTTCAGGGGCCGACTTGCCATCCACATAACTTCTTTGGTGATGTATCTGTTCAAATCTTTTGCCGATTTTTAAATTGGGTTGTTTGTTTTCTGATTACTGAATTTTGAGGGTTCTTTCTAGACAGCACATCTATTTTAAAGGTGAGATGAACTGAGATCTTACACGTAAAGTGAAATGTTCAAAGTTAAATAGCAAAAATTCCCAACCCAATTCTGATACCCACGTAGTATAACTCCTAAGCCCTGGGTTCTTTATACCATAATTGCTATGGGTTATATACAATCACAAAGAAAAAGGATGAACTAGTCATAGTGGACCAGAAGCTGAATACAACCCATGGTACTGTTGAGAGAATGGGAAAGGGACTTAGGTATTATCAGCGGACTTGAGTACTCAGGACTGCCAAAAATTCTGTTTGTTTTTTTTTGGCCGCGCTGGGTCTTGGTTGCTGCACGCGGGTTTTCTCTAGTCGCGGCGAGTGGGGGCTACTCTTCGTTGCGGTGCGCGGGCTTCTCATTGCAGTGGTTTCTCTTGTTGCGGAGCACGAGCTCTAGGCAAGCGGGCTTCAGTAGTTGTGACACGTGGGCTCAGTAGTTGTGGCTCGCAGGCTCTAGAGTGCAGGCTCACTAGTTGTGGTGCAAGGGCTCAGTTGCTCCGCAAGGACTGCCAAGAATTCTTGACTCTGGTTGTGACCTCAGTAGGGTTGACGTTTTGCAACTTAGATACGCAGAGTCGGACAAAGCCCAAGAGGAGAAGAAGGAAGCAACTTCAGGCACGTTACCCAATAAGTCCTGAGGTTAAAGGACCTGGGATGATCGACATTAAAGAAGAGAAGGCTCAAGAAGATAGCCCTTAAGATGTAAACCCCTCCAGCACTAGAGCCTGGATCTCAGATTGGGACTAATTCTATGGTACCCCTTTCCAGGTGCCATAACCACCATGATTCAATTATAAGCTTCCTACAGGTAGAGGCAGCTTGGTTCATGTGTCCTGTATTCCCAGTCCCTCTGCTTCACTTTTCCCACCTGCTCCCCTATGTGACTAGCACAGACCTGGGCAGTGGTGCTGACTGCTGTATGAACATTTCCTCAGGTCATAAGGAAACTGTAAATCATGGGGTTAAATTGATGTGGAGAAGGTTTAGATCAGAAAGAAAGAATTTTTTCCAGTGGTAAGGGATGTGACTTAACAGAACTCATTATTCAGAAAGAGCTGAATCTTTGCTGGGGATCTTCGGGGTAGCAGAGAAACGTAACTCATCATTTGATATGGTGTAGAGAAGCGCGGGATAAACTAGATGACCTGGAAGGGTTTCTTTGGGCTCTAGGGATTCAGAAAGATAAGCCCTTATTTTTTTTTTTACCATTAATTGACTGTCCCTCCTCAACCCTCCATCACTCCCATACCCTTCGACAACTGCTCCTTGCCTGTTTCCTAATTTTTTTCATACCTTAGGGCTGTGCTTTTATTATAGGTATTTAGTGTACCCAGGAGATTGCCTGTGAGAATCACTGAAACCAAAGCAAACAACCAAGGCAAAGGACCAGAAAGGAATTGATGGGCTAAAGAAAAAGACGAGGGGTGCTTGGTAAGGACCCCTTGTTCTATCTTCCAGGTTCATGGCGTGTGCAGTTTTTTTCCATCGTGCTAAATATTTTACCAGCTCCTCACAGTTCCTCACAGACGAGCGTAATGAGGTGCTGGAGGCTTCGGCCGTGGAGTTCTGTTCTCCAGGCCACATCAGCTACATCAGGAGGAGACAGTGTGGGGAGAAGAAAGGGATGCAGCATGCAGAACCCCCGGATGGAGTGGGAGCCTGGCACGGCTCCGGGGCCCCCCTGCCACGAACTCCCCCGTGAATCTCTGGCTCTTCCAGAAACTGGGAGGATGATGCTTCTTGCTCAAAAGCCTGAAGCAAAGGATCCCAGGTGTGCAGGGCTCTCAGATGAACCCCAGGATGCTTTGGGGGAACAGAGCTTCAGGCGGCAGCCAGCCTGGACCCAGGCTGGCTCCTCTCTACAGCGACGTCAAAGCTGAGATTCAGGGCAGACCCGGGATTCCAGAGACGGGCCACCTGGCACCTCATGCCCCGAGCAGTGACCACTTCTCTCCCCCTGCAGGTCACTGGAGGGCAGAGGGCCTCCTGCTTCTCTCATTTTAATCCTCCTCTGCAGTCAAGTCAGACTTGGGCCTCACTGAGTTGCAACGTCATCATTTGCTTTTCCGGGCATCCTTAAAATACAATTAGCGGGCCGCCGACAGTCGAGCTGTGTAACTTCTGATAAAGGGAAGTAACTTTTCTGAGCATGGGCTTCCTCATCAGTGACATGAAAATAACCTTCCCCTGTCCCCCACCCCCAGGTATCGTGAGGATTATGTAAAAATGCCCAGCACCACTGCGGGCACGTAGTAGGTCCTCAGTAAACGACAGGGATGCTCTTTTGTCCTCCGCCCCTCCCTTCCTTCACCAAAGCTTGGGTCAAAGGTTAACTCCGGCCTCCCGCTCCGAGGTAGGGGGTGTGACTGATTTTGCTTCTACGCTGGAAAATTAGGGCCCCGTCACCGCTTCTGCAAGGTCAGAACACCCACGGCGGGATACAGGCCCCCAGGCACCCCCAGCACGCTGCTGGAGCCACTGGACCTCTTGGGCTTTCTTTCACTGCATCATTTTCAATTTCCATTGTCTCTGCAGTGGAGAACCAATTCTCAGGGTGCGTGTACAGCTGAAGCCTTGCTCCCGAGCCCAGCCCGGGTCCACAGCTCCTCCCCTGCTGACAAGGCTCGCTTTGCCCCCCGCCATTCTTCTATCTGCGTCGCCCCGCGCGCGCTCAGGGAGTTGCCCCGGCCCCCCCGAGTCTCTGTACGAGGCCGATAAGGGCGCGCGCCAGGAGCCCCGCCCTTTCCTCAGAAAGGCAGGCTGGCTTATCACCACCTGGGGCAGCGGTCAACCACCCGGGGAGTCTGCGAACCACCTAGAGCATCGCCGGGCGGGGCCGGGGGAAAATGTCTTTCGTCGTGTGTGCCCTATTGCACCCTCCTGCCCTAACCCCCTCCGCAGTTAATTAGGAAGGAACTTCACAGGATAGATGCTCCAGCTGGCGTGTTGAATGAACCAAGAAATCCGGTGTGACTCCTCCAGACCTTTGGTAGTGAGAGAGGAGAGAGAGGCGAGGAAAGAGAGCCTGGCTTGTTTGTCCATTTAACGCTGTGTGGTGAGCTCCGCGCCAATTCAGCTGGCACAAGGACCCCGAGCGCGGCGCCTGTTTAGGGAAGTGATCAGAGCCGGGTATCAGGTGCCACGGTGCTGGCACTGGGCTCTATCGTGTTCCCCTTAAGAGGGTTCGCAGGCCCGGAGTCTATTTTTAAACCTATGAGAAGGTGCTGCATGGATTCCACGGAGGGCCAACGTCAAACCCGAGATCACACCGGGGAGGCGGGGAGAGTGCAGCTGAATCTCGGATTTTCTCTTCACATACACACAGGGCTTCCTCTTAGCCCTGGGACCAGACAGATACTGACGGTCCATCGAAAGGATCTCTTTAGTTGCAGGCCCCTCTTGGACGTGACCTTGTGGAATTTGACTCTTGACCATGAACGCTTGAGCTACTCGCTGGGGCTATGTTTCAGTATTGAGATTTTAAAAATATACCCCTCCGCCCTGTGAAAAATCAACATGCCTTTTTATATATCTGTCATCTCTCTTCTGATTTTCAAATCAGAAACCCGCACATTCCGCCAGCCCCCCAGCACTGCACGCCCACAGTCAAGTTTGCCGATGCAAGGAAAGCCTGACCTCTGCAGGGGTCTCTGTGCCCACCCCCCGCCCTGGAAATCTCGTCCCTGTGCTGAAGAGAAGGGTGGGAAGGGGGCTCGAGGGGCGAGTCTGCAGGGCACGGGATTATTCTCCCAATAGTGAGAAGCCAACAGGCACCAAACATCAGCTTCTCATCAAGTAACCAGATGAAGAGAACACAATGTTTTATGTACAATAACAGGTTGCAGCTTCAGTATCCATTTCTCTTTTTGGATAAGAAATAGACCTGGAATTCCTAAGGAGCAAAGTGCCCTGAGAACAAGCACGTGCTTCTGCTGAGCAGCTCTGGGACCACCCGGGACCACCAGACAGGGCAGTTAGGATGCGATGAGGCATCTTCTCCTGTGCATCTCAGACTCCCCATGCCCAGCACAGAAGCCACTCTCAATAAGTGTCTCAACTGAATGGGAGCTGCAGCCAGGCCGGGTCAAAACGGGTGTTAGCACGATCCTGGCCACACACCAGAGGCTCAGTAAACGTTAGCCAAATTGGAATCTGAATTGATTGATTCCGATTTGTAACTGTCACATCAGTGAAAAAAAAGATCAGATGTCCAGGGCTGTTTGACAGACTGTTCATTTCCCCATAAGCCATGATGGTCCCTGCGGATACAGCCTTGGAACCACTGTCGTTTCCTAGGTGGGGAGGTTACGATCCTAGGTGGACTGGGCTGCAGGCAAGGATCCCAGACCGCAGCCCGCACCCCCCAGCTCTCACCCACAGCCTCCATGAGCTGCCAGCCCAGGCCCCACAGAGCAGCTCCGTCTCCTCACTCCCGGGACAACGGGGCAGACAGGTCTGCAGGAGTTCATACCTCTCTGCGGAGGCTGGGAGGGTGGTGAGCTTTCATGAGAGGCGTCAGTATCCTGCCAAGAGCATCCCCCGTCGTCAGGTGCACTGGTCCACATCGGACCATCATGCTTCGCTTTCCCCACAGTGTGAGGCGCTGGCTACGTTCAGAACTGACGCTTCAGAACACGTTGCCTCACTGCTGATTGCGGAGCCCAGACGCGGGGCAGAAATTACACACATTTTGGAAAACGTGTGTGAGATGCTGTGTGCTGCCGGGATGGTCCCGTTGACTGAACTATGCCCGCCCAGTGCTTCCACACCTCACGGAACCTGCCCCTGTAGCCTGCTGGCACGGGGAGAAGAGTGTGATAACTGGAGAAAATGCACAACTACACTCACCTCTCACTTGCACATGCTAAGATGGAAACCCCTTTTTTTCTTTCAAATTGCCCAGTGGGCTTGCGTATTGGCAATGAAACCCATGGTTCCAGAGTTTCTGAAGGATGCTCAAGTGTCATTTCAGACAGCCCTGCATAGCCACCCAGTAGATCCTTTATTTGAACAGTTCTCCCTAAAGGGACAGAGCCAGGATGGGTGGTGGCCCATTGCCAGCCACCTGGAGACTTTCCTGAAGAATTCCAGAGGGGCCCCAAGTTTGTCCAGCCTGTGTAGCAAGGCTTTCCCAGATTGGCAGAGGTGGCCTTGGGACATCCACTAGGAACTGGGGCCTGGGAAGATGATGCTGGGTGACCCCTTCCATGCCCTGTGGCCCATAATACTTTACTGTAGTGACAATGCAATACAGATGAAAGGGCAGGAGAAGGAAACGATTTGAAAATAATAATAGCTGAAATTTACAAGCCAGGCACCATTCTAAGCAATTTAGATGTCTTAACACCTTTAATCCTCAACAACCACCCTATGAGGTAGCTTATTGTCCCCATTTTACAGAAGACAAAGTGAAGGCACAAAGACATTAAATAATTTACCCAAAGTCACCAAAGAGTCATAGGATGCTTGGGGTGGTGTGTGGAGCAGAGTGAAGGTGGTTGCCCTGGCTTTTGCTCGATTACATGAGCCTAAGGTATTTTTAGGGTATGTGAGAAACGTGAAGTTCAATATTCTCCAGAAAGAATTGCTCAGCCTTGGAAATTTGAGTGCAACTAGGGCCTCTCTATTAATTTGGCCATTCTCTCTAGCAGAAAAGACCCCAGCCACTGCTCCAAGGCATGTTCAATGCAGAAATGTTAGACCACTGTTTCTATGAACCCAGGCCCTAAAGTGTTATTTGTTTTGTTTTTAACTGAAATATAGTTGATTTACTGTATTATATTAGTTTCAGGTGTACAATGTAGTGATTCAATATTTTTATAGATTATACTCCATTGAGAGTTATTATGACATTTAGCTATGTTTCCCTGTGCTGTACAATGTATCCTTGTATTTATTTTATACATAGTAGTTTGTGTCTCTTAATTCCCTACCCCTACTGGTACCAATAGATTGTTCTCTGTATCTGTGTCTGTTTCTCTTTTGTTATATTAAAGGTTTAATTAGAGATGATTGAAACTGTCCTTCCCAGAGGGTTGGGAAAATGGAGAGTCTTGAAACTATAAGGTTGACCTTAATCCCAGGCTACCCCAATTGAGTTCTCTAGAATCATAACCGTGACTTCAGTACCAACCCCTTCTGAACCAGGCGAGGAAAGGTCCAAGAAGCAGGTGCTAAGCCTGCCCAGCTGCCATGGGTGCTCAGCCCCAAGGCAGTGGAACCCTTAGGGACCCTCTGCAGTGGAACCAACTTCTCTCCCCTTTCATTCGGGCCTCGATGGTCAAGGGTGGACCCAGCTGGCCAGTTGCTGACTGAAGAGGTTTCCTCTCTCTTCCCGGAGCCAAAACATTTCAAGGCAATCAAACCCAATTAAGCTACCACCCAGCCTACCTACGGCCCCCTGAAGTTTGCCATTTTTCACAACTTGACAACAGGAAGGCAGGCTCTTTCCTTCGAGATGCTCTTAAGCTCCTTTCAGCAGGGTACTTAGTGGCTACCACAGAAAAGCACCTTGGCATCTGCCTTCTACTTCTTGGTCCTATTTTCTCTTTACGACCAAGGCAACAGGGCAGATGCCACACATAATATCTCACACAGGGCTCATCATAGTATTCTTAATAATTGAATAGAGACCATTATCTTTCTATTTAATCCTCTTGTGAATTCTGGCTGGCTTCTCTTTCGAATATCTTTTCATGCAGTATATTTATCACCCCTTTTATAATTATTTAAATGAAAAAAGGTGAGGAAATAAGCTATAAGTCATCAGCCTGATCTACATTTCTCTACATCCTGCTTCATCTGCAGAAAACCCCACCTACCACAGGTGAATCCTGAGGTATGTTTCTCATTTGGACATTTCAAAGCTAGACAATGATGAAGCATGACTAGATGGTCCCTCTCTGAAATCTTGGCTTCATATCTTTTGAAAGAAATAAAATGTTATAAATGTATTGATGTTCTTTCCATCTCCAAAATGTTATGACTTTATGAAGACCTCATTTTTACTCTAAAATCACCCTTGACAACCACTCCCATGAGCTACCTTTCAACATGACTTTTCTTAGCACCCTGACTTTGAACTCCTAAATAAAGGAAGTGAGAAAGAAAGTGAGAAATGGGCAGTGAATCAATTGTCACTAATACAACCATTATTGTTTCTGTAATGACTGAGCTAGTCCTTAGCCTTCAGAGAAAGGCATTTCCAGGATTTCTGAAATCAGATACCTAGAGGCCAATCAACATTTCCAAAGGAAAATCATTGTCAATATCCACATCGACCTTTAGCTCCACAAGCGCTTTTAGGGTGGCGGTAGCGGAGGTCAATTATCGACAATGCAGGACTTAGTGGTACTGATAGTCTGCTTCTCCTCATTCATTTACCCTTCCAGTCAAACTGCCGAATTGCCATGCGCAATCCGAGAACATGATGGCAGACGCGAATAAGCATATTCTGTGGCTCCTAGCCTTGGGAAGATTGCAAACTAGTAGAGGTGAAAGATGTAGTTATATGGAAAATACATAGAACAATAAATGGGTTAAAGATTCAGTAAGACAATAGCTCAAGAGATGAGTGTATGATCTCTTGAGTGTATGATTAAAAGGAAATGAGGGACTTCCCTGGTGGTTCAGTGGTTAAGAATCCACCTGCCAATGCAGGGGACAGGGGTTCAAGCCCTGGTCTGGGAAGATCCCACATGCCACGGAGAAACTAAGCCCGTGTGCCACAATTACTGAGCCTGCGCGCCGCAACTACTGAAACCCACGCGCCTAGAGACCGTGCTCTGCAACATAAGAAGCCACCGCAATGAGAAGCCCGCACACGGCAACGAAGAGTAGCCCCCGCTCGCCGCAACTAGAGAAAGCCCGCTCGCAGCAGCAAAGACCCAACGCAGCCAAAAGTAAAAATTAATTAATTAATTAATAAAAAAGGAGGAAATGAGAATGTCCATCGACAGAGGAATGGGTAAAGAAGATGAAGTACATATATACAATGGAATATTACTCAGCCTTAGAAAAGAAGGAAATAAATAATGCCATTTGTAGCGACATGGATGGACCTAGAGATGATCATACTAAGTGAAGTAAGTCAGACAAAGAAAGACAAATACCATATGATATCACTCATATGTGGAATCTAATTTTTAAAATGATACAAATGAACTTACAGAAACAGACTTAACAGATATCTAAAACAAACTTATGGTTACCAAAGGGGAAAGGTCAGGGGGAGGGATAAATCAGGAGCTTGAGGTTAACATATACACACTATTATATATAAAATAGATAACCAACAAGGACCTACTGTATAGCACAGGGAACTCTACTCAATATGTTGTGATAACAGCCTATATGAGAAAAGAAT
This sequence comes from Monodon monoceros, assembly GCF_005190385.1. Lineage (NCBI taxonomy): Eukaryota > Metazoa > Chordata > Mammalia > Artiodactyla > Monodontidae > Monodon > Monodon monoceros. The sequence continues at coordinate 2,722,597 of NW_021703773.1, read as the reverse complement.
CTGAAAAAGAGTAGATATATGTACATGTATAACTGAATCACTTTGCTGTACACCTGAAACTAACACAACATTATAAATCAACTAGCCTCCAGTAAAATTCTTTAAAAAAAGGAAATGAGAGTTTCGAACAAGAAGTTCCAGGAATTCAAAGGGAAGGTTGAGATCAGAGGGGAATATGGCGCTCGGAGGAAATCTTTTATTGAGCAGTGAGATTTGAACCAAGCCTTAAGGGCTGCCAGTTCTTAGGGAGTCACCGGGATCAATTTCAATGCCACGGATGCTTATTTGGAGCCCCCTGTGTTCTAGGTGTTTGGTTCTAGAAGATAAAGGGAATGCATTCTTCCAACAGAAGGCGGGGATCCAGAAACAAACACTTGTCAATTAAAAACACGTATGTTAGTCAACAAAATAAATATGCCTACTCTAGGAAATGGTGTGAAAATTACATACAAGAATAATTTATTTCTAACGATAGTACAGCCTTTAAAGTTTGAAATGTCTCCCATCATGAGGTTGAAAGGAGTTTCCATCTCTCACAAAGATGGTTATGCAAAGAGGAAGATGAGATGATAGTTGTTAGATTCAATTCTTTCCTTAAAAAATACTTGTGTGCCTGTTAGGTGTTGGGACTGTTGAGGACCCAGCATGTCCACAGACAGAGAGAAAACCTGCTCTCACAGAGCTTGCCTTCTGATGGGAGAAGGGAAGTGGTTAGGGCGGTAAGTAAGACACAGGTACACGTCTCCTATGGGGAAGTGATAATTGCCAAGCAAGGAGAGGAATGGAGAGTCATGTGGGATGCAGCCCTAGACACACGTGGCCTCTCTGAGGAGGTGACACTGGAGCAGAGGTCTGACTGCAGGCAGGGATGGACATTGTGTGTCTGGAAATGCAAAGTTCGTGAGAGATAAGCTTGATGCAGTCAAGAAATGCTCTAATGCCCTCCCCACCCCTCTCCCATCACAGGATACACCTCTTGCCGGGTCTGGAATGCCCTCCCCTACACCCACAGATTCTATGCGCCTTTTGATGCCCATGGGACCAGAAGAGGTACTGGTAGAGAAACCAAAAGAAAGAAAAAGAAGTAACATTTTGGGGGTGCCTACTGCATGCTAGGCACTGTTCTAAGCATTTTACGAGTGTGAACTCATTCAATCCTCACAGCAACATCGGAAGGTAGATGCTCTAATTGTCCTTATTTTCTGAGCGGAAAACGGGGGCACAGAGAGGTTAAGAAACTTGCCTAAAGTCACACAGCATATAAGGGGTAGAGTCAGGATTTGAACTCTGCAATCTGGAGCCAAGCCCACTGCTGTAAACATTGTGCTCTAGGGGACGATGAGACTAGAAGCATAGAAACCCTGGGGAACTTGGAGAAAGCAATAAATAAGAGATGGCAGTTCTGGCTGGGAAAGAGAGGAGAGAAAGCCTGGGAAGGTCTCTGTTCTCTAAGGGCAGCTTGGTGTGTTCTATGGCCGTGCAGACTGCAGGCACTTGCTCTAGTGATCATCTCTCATTTGCTAAGTGCCAACTCTGTCCCAGAGCCCATCAGGGAGGCTGCAGTCATAGACCTTCCTGGGTCTTCCCGGGACCTCACCTGGAACACAGCTGGCTAATCAGACCAGCTCGGAGGCCCAAGTTCACCTCCTCTTCATTTTGAACCAGTATCTTTCCATGATTTCCTCTTGGACTCTGAGTTCATAAATAGCATGAACATTTTTCAAGTGTCTGTAGGAGTTTGTTGAGTTAACCTGCGTGACTCATTGTGAAAGCATCCAGCTTCTTCTCCTCCCTGGGATGGGATGACACATCCTCCTACACCCCAACACCCCACCCCGGCGGCAGGAGGGGTGAAGCAGACTCCTCTGTTTTACTAGATTCTTCCCACCCATGTGATTGATGCTTCTTGGGCCACAGGGGGTGGTTTTCCTAGACTCCAAGGCCGGAGTGGCTCCAATACTTGCCCAGGGAATGGGTGTTCATCTGTGTGCGTGTGTATGCACACGTGCACACGCGTGTGTGTGTGACTGTGTGTGAGTGCGTGTGGACTGTCACTGTTAGGGCAACCTCAGACATGGAGACAAACAGTGGGTCAGAGGGCGTTAGGCTCCGAGGCTGGGGGCTGGGTGGGGGGAGGTGCTGAGGAGGGCAGCGGCCTGCTGGGTTCACCGTCTTTTCTGTGGGTGGATGTGTTACAGTTTTACTAGAGAGGTTACTGGAAGAGGGTAAAGGCAGGTGGGCTGGGGAGGAGGCTACACCACGTGTAGGGTGGAGTGTTTTTGGCATTTAACGTCTCACCATGCCTCACTAGAAAACGGGTGAAATCCCTAACCAGCATTGCTGGTTCTCTAAAGAGAAATGTCTCTGAAGAGAAATGTCTCTGCCCTGTGCTTCTACATTTGTGGGAAGTCTCCTTCTCTGGGAAAAAAGAAAAAAAAAAGTCCTCCTTTTATGTTTTAACTGGGAGGACTCCGTTTGGAAGGCTCGAGAGAGGAGAAGAAAGTCATTTGGAGGTTGTGATGGGGAGTGGGGTTCATGTGTGCCCCTCGCCCCCGAACCTCGTCGGCACCTCCACCTTCCCTGCTCTCTGCAGTTTTCCTAGACGGTCAGCAATCTTTGGATCGTCCACAAACAATTAGGAGTGCTTCCCTAATTGCTTTGGAATCCCCCTAATTTTTGTGTGATCCGAGAGATCCCCTTCAGGCCGGGTACCACAGGAAGCATCCCCTCCCAGCAGGGGTGCCGCCTGCCTTATGCTTAGGGACCACACCCCAGGGATCCCAGCAAGACCACCTTCCCAGGCTCCCTGACCCTGGTGCTCAGGCTCTGCTCTCGCCACCTTCCCTCCCCACCCTCTTTTTACTTCCACCACACACACCGCTCTTGCCTTCTGCAGAGGAGTCAGCCTGCAGTCGTTCCTAATCTCAACCAGAGTGGAAATCAAAAAGCAAATTCGGAGTCGCACGCTCTGAGTGCAGATGAAAAGGCACAGATCTTGGGACCCAGGAACAACCCTTCAACTCTGGGTCTGGAAAGATGAAGTGATGGGCTCAAGGTCACAGGTCACGGTGGAAGTAGGACCAGAAACCAAGTCGTCCGTCCTCTGGTCCAGCACCTTCCACACCCCTGGATGGCCACACCCCTTCTCCCTGCCATTCCTGGGTGGGAGTGTGCTCAAGACATAGAGCTAGAACCAATGGGCGCAGGAGAGGGGAGCAGGGGAGGGGAGGCACAAGGTCCCCAAAGCCCACAGGGTCAAGTTCAGGTCCCATCCCAGAGTCCAGGGCTCGGCAGGTGAGAGCAAGTGCTGGGAGTAAGGAGCAGATTGAGTGGGGGCTGGGGGCCCATGGCTGTTCCCAGCTCACTTGCATGAGCAGCTGGGGAGGCCCCCCTAAATGAAGGCCAAGGACAGAGCAGTCAGAGACAGCTCTGGCCAAATGGGGAATGGAGCTAAGCAACCCAAGGATGTAAATCATTGGTACAAAACAGGAGCTCAGCCAGTATATGCTGAGTCCTTGGTTTGGAGACGGTAGACCCTTCATATGCCAGATACCAGCTTCTTGTACCTGGCACCAGCCTCAGGGCGCCAGGAGCCCTCCAGCACAGGGATGTGCCTGCCACGCCCTCATCCCAGACAGGAAATCACCCCCCAGCCCACCCCAGTTCCGGGAGAGTCTACCCCTGCTCTGAGGTTGCCTGATGGAAGGAGGAATATTTCCTGGAGGGCTGTTAAACTGAACATGCACACTCTCCAGCCCAAATACAGAGCCAGAAAAAACAGAGTATGTTGTAGAAATGCACATTGGTGTTGATGAGGATGTGCCTGGCGTTCCCTGGTGGGTATTTCAAACTGGGAGAGCAAAAAGCTGCCATCCTTCAGGCTTCCTAATATCACCCCTGCATGTCTCCCTGGATCTGTATGCCGGCAAGCAAGTCACCCAACCATTCCGCTCTGTCTCCACCTCCGCGACATGAGACCTTATTTCCCAGCGGGAGCGGCATACCGAGTGAGTCACTTCTGCGTCCTGCAGGTCTGTCCCTCAATATCCGTACCACCCTCCCACCCCCCAGGTATTTCCTAATGCCAATGGGGGAAAGGTGCTGCCTGCTGAGAAGATCTCAGGGGACATCTCTTGGATCCTTAGTGAATCAAAATCTGAGCATTTTATCTGAATCAAAAGATAGCACATCACATAAATTAATTTTTATTTCATCTTACATGTTTGGAACTAGGACCTCTCTATCTCTAATGACCTATGCAAATCTAAGTAAATAAGATGTAACTCTGGGACGTCCCTGGTGGCGCAGTGGTTGAGAGTCCGCCTGCCGATGCAGGGGACACGGGTTCGTGCCCTGGTCTGGGAAGATCCCACGTGCTGCGGAGCGGCTGGGCCCGTGAGCCATGGCCGGAGCCTGTGCTCTGCAACAGGAGAGGCCACAACAGTGAGAGGCCCATGTACCGCAAAAAAAAAAAAAAAGATGTAACTCTGGATCCCAAATTAGATGAAAGAATTCCATCTTATTCAGCTTATAAAATTTCAAGGATTTCATCGACTTGATCATTAGACACCAGCTAATCAGAACGTCCCAAGATTTTTAACTGCCGTATATACTAAATGGTAGAGGCATTCCTAAAATACCCACACTGGAAAAAGCTCCTTTGCTCATCCCAAATCCATTTCCCCTGATTGAATGATTTTCTCATTTCCGCAGAGAGCTGTTAAAACAGCCATGCAAGTATCAAGGCCCCACAGACCCAGCAGGAGAAAGAAATTAGAGGACGTTTAGATAAGTCAACCCCCTAACAAACTAACTGTGCACCGAAGTGAACGCAGCACATGGAGTGTTTGTTAACCGAACCCTGCTTCCGGGCTCAGTCATGTATCTTATCATCACGTCATTCAGGGCTATCATTTCCAAGGTCATCTAAGTCCTCCCCCCCGGTCCACCTAGCTCCTCTTCCTGACCTTCTTGACAGGCCTCTGATCAAATCCTTCCCTCTTTGGAGAGTTCTAACCGTTGGAAAGTTCTTTCCCATTCAAAATTTGGACCCTACATATGTACTCCAGTGATCGACGTCTGCCCTGAAATGAAAATCTGAACACCATCCTCTCCATGGAAACTGAGACTCCATTTCCCAAAGTGTGTTCCCAGGAACACCAGCCTTGTGCAGTGTCACCCACTGCACCCCAAGGGTGCGCTGGCCAGGTAAGCGTGGGAAATGCAAACTTTATCCTTAGAGATTCAAAAACAATGGAGCATATTAAGGCTCTGAGCCTTCTTAGGGAAACCCTAATCAGGGGTGTTTAAGCCCACGTACCCCCATGGCATTTGACTCTGTTTATTTTCGCCCACGTGAGGAAAGGCTGGTCATTTCACTCTGACTGATGTCCAGCTAGTTAAGCCTTATAACACTTCATTGCTCTGTCGCCCTAGCCTCCCCGCTTGACCCCCGTCTCCTCAGCCCCCATGAACTAATAACATAAAAACAAGAACTGCAATAGCAAACTATATTTAGTGGATTCCTTCCTAAGGCAAAACATCCCTTGGGGATGTAATTAATCAATTCCATAATTCTCCTGTCTGGGACATGTGAACTGGATTACATCTTCAGTTCTTCAGTAAGACCTGTAAAACAGTTCAGTGCTACCACATGGATACTTTTTTTAGGTGATTGATGTTTGTCATTAAATTCACTGACAAATATGAAAGGTGAGGAGGAAATTGGAAACATTTTTAGGTACTTTCAGCATGTACAGTATATCCGAGTCTATTCAGTTAAAGCTTTTTATTTCCTTTTTTTTTTTTGCCTTCCATGGAAGTTTAATTTTCCTATGCACTTTTATAATAGTAAAATTTTATAATTTATATTAATTATAATATTATAATTATAAAAATTTTATAATTTATATAATATAATTTATATTTATATAAAATTTTATAATTTTATAATTTATATTAATTTAATAGTAAATTAAATTATTAATAGTAAAATTTTATAATTTATATTAATTATAATATTATAATTATAAAAATTTTATAATTTATATTAATTATAATATAATTATAATATTATAATTTTCCTATGCACTTGGGAGCTAGCTACTTAAAGAAATCCCACGGTGAGGCTTTTGCAAATTAGGTAAACAGCCTGCCACACACCTGGTTTTTGAGTTCAGATGGGTACCCGCTTACTGAGGTGGTCCTGCTTTGGTTTATAGAGCACAGGGGGCCCAATAAGCCTGGGCTGAAGGAATGAGTAGAGGGGGTGATGCGAAGGGTCCAAAAGCCAGGCCTGCAGGATCCCGCCACAGAGCCACACACTGGCACCCTGGAGTCAAGCACTCAGCCAATGGGCTCGAGAGTTCCCCATGAAATGCCACCACAGGACCCGGCAAGATGGATGCCAGCCGTCCCCAGCCCCTGCCTCTCCTTTTGAGCCTCCTGCTTCGGCAGCTCGCATGAAAGCAGAATAAGGTACTGGCTCAGAAGCCAGGCTCTGGGGCCAGCTTTCCTGGCCACTTACCCTACTCCCACTGCATACTTGCTGTTGCAGCCGTGGGCAGATTCATCTCTCTGTGCCTCTGTGTCCTCAGCGTCACACGCAATGACCTCACAGAGCCGTGGCTGGGATCCTGTGTATCCTGAGAATAGAGCCTGCAGGTCATCCCCAGGCCCTTCCTGGTCCCCTTTCCAGCTAAGCTTCCAACCTGACCTCATACCTCCATTCCTGTCCTGCCCCGAACCGACTGAAGATGAGCTGACCACTCAGGGCTGTCCACACACTCTGTTCCCTCCCTTGGGACACCCTTCCATGCTCTCCTCTCCCTCCACCCTCGACTGTCTGCACCAAACCTGTCCCTTACAGCCAACTTGTACTATCTCTGTGGAACTTCCCTTGATTTGCTCTGCTCGAAGTATTCTCTCTCTTCTGAATTTCCAAAGACTTTTATCCCTTGTGGCAGGTTCCTTCCTTCTTTAGAATCTTGTGGTTTCTGTACCCGCCTCCTCTCCCCTTCCCGGCTGCAAGTGCTTTTTTTTTTTTTTTTAAATAAATTCATTTATTTTTGGCTGCATCAGGTCTTCGCTGCTGCGCACAGGCTTCCTGTAGTTGCGGCAAGCGGGGGCTACTCTTCCGTTGCAGTGTGCAGGCTTCTCTTGTTGCAGAGCACGGGCTCTAGGTGTGCAGCCTTCAGTAGTTGTGGCATGTGGGCTCAGTAGTTGTGGCTCGCGGGCTCTAGAGCTCCGGCTCAGTAGTTGTGGTGCACGGGCTTAGTTGCTCCACGGCATGTGAGATCTTCCCGTACCAGAGTTCGAACCAGTGTCCCTTGCATTGGCAGGCAGATTCTTAACCACTGCGCCACCAGGGAAGCTCCTGCAAGTGCTTTAAGAGTGGCCACCCCAGGCTTAATGTCTGCAGCTCCCCAGGACTTTCCCCATCTCAGGAGCTCAGTAATCACTCACCAGCTTGGGAAATGATCCAGAATAAGACTCTGAAGGAACAGGAGGGAGGGCAAGGCCTGCTGGGGATGAGGGAAGGAGGAAATTTCAGAGCAAGTTCTCCATGTGGGAAAGGCATGATGGAAAGGAGTCTTCAGGCAGCTCTGCATGCCACCCTGGGCCCCGGCACAGCTGCCTCAAGAGGAGACCCAGTAGATCATGGGGGACCCCAGAGACAGACTCCCCAGCTCAGCCATCAGCAATTTCTCTAAGCAGGGCACACCTGCATTGTTACACAAACAAAATTAGACACCAACAAACAAAGACTCTGTTGACTTTCAATCAACAACTTGAGGCTGAAGACATGGAAACAACCTAAATGTCCATTGACAGATGAATGGATAAAGAAGATGTGGTACATATATACAATGGAATGTTACTCAGACGTAAAAAAGAATGAAATCATGCCATTTACAGCAACATGGAGAGACCTAGAGATTATCATACTAAGTGAAGTAAGTCAGCAAGAGAAAGACAAATACCATATGATATCACTTATATGTGGACTCTAAAATATGACACAAATGAACCCATCTCCAAAACAGAAACAGACTCACGGACACAGAGAACAGACTAGTGGTTGCCATGGGGGAGGGATGGAGTGGGAGGCTGGGGTGAGCAGATGTAAGCTATTACATAGAGAGTGGATAGATAACAAGGTCCTACTGTATAGCACAGGGAACAGTATTCAGTATACTGTAAATAACCATAGTGGAAAAGAATATAAAAGAGAGTGTATATATTACATGTAGAACTGAATCACTTTGCTGTACAATTGATCGTAAGTCAACTATACTTCAATTAAAAAAAACCAAAAACCTTATGGCTGCTCTACACACTACACACTCCAAATATCCCATTTACTCAACGGCTGGAGACCAAGTTCCCAGTGGCCACTTGGGCGATGAATGGGGTACGGAGAAAGGGTTCGGACAGGGATCCTAATCCCAGAGCATCTATTTGAGCATCGCTGTGTGCCCGAGACGTGCAGGACAACCTACTAACATGAACTCAGTGCCTGACACGAAACTCCTTTGTGGTCCTCGGTACCAAGCGCATGTTTTCATATGGAGAAACAAGCACTTTCAAAATGAAGTGATTTTTCAAAACACTACAGGAAGAGAGTTTAGATGGCGACTGAAAACCCAAACCTCCCAGCTTGTCAGTTCACCACTCCATCTGCAAATGTTTTTTAACCAAATCTGAGAAAGGCTGCAATTCTCCTTAAAGGCTGTTTCAACGAGGGAGGGGTCCATAAGGAGAAGAACAAAGGCAGCGGTGGAACACGTGCCACTGACTTGTCATTCAGTGCAACAAACTCCACACATTGTCGCATTTCACACACACACACACACACACACACACACACAGAGGTCAGAGGTGTTGTTCAATGGTTATTCACTTTTTTCACACCGTAAATATTTATTTATTTGGTCCAGAGCCATCCCAGTGCAGAGGTGCATCGCCTGCTAGATGAGGACACAGCCTGGGGAGGACAGGAGGGCAGCACGGTCATGGGAGCTGGCGAGGGGGGACCGTGGGACCCTCTCCGGCCCAGAGGAGGGTGGCATTTGGATGGGCACAGAGAGATGGGGGTGGAGACAGGCCCGGCCCAGAGGGCCAACAGTCCTGATTTGTTGGTGATTCTATCAAAACTTTGGTTGGGGATGTTGGGCTGGAAAGCTCCATTCTAACAGGGACATGCGTGGCAACTCACACATGTGTGGCGATGAGGCAGCCTCCACTGTCATCACTTCAGTGCCAGGGGGCAGTGGGCTCCATGTTCCCACAGACTGGGGTCTGCGCGTGGACCCTGCCACTTCCTGGCTCTCTGACCTGAATTTAACCCCTGAACCTGACAGTGGCAGCCAGGAAAGACATGTGCTATAATCTCACCCTCTGAGAGTTAACCAGCAAAATCAATACCCAATGCACAGCACTGGTTCGCTTCAGACGTCTACTTGACAGATTGGATGTCTCTCAAATAAATAGCAGTCAGAACATGGCTCATCTGAATACGCCTCAAACAAAGAAGGAAAACAGAGGGAAGAAAAAAACAACGATGGCCAGAAATGGCTGCTATTAACACCCCAACCCTCCCCCACCTGGCGCCCCGGAAGACGCTGCTAATTTATCACACATGCTTCCCCACGAGCCTGAAAGTGGCTCCAGAATCTCTCATCACAGCACCCCAGGCAGCTGCTACCAATCGGATCTGTGTTGACACAGGCAATGAGACCCATTTTCTACTGCAGTGTTGTTTCACGATGTGTAACGAGTGTGATGCTCTCGGCTGTGGGGCAAGAGTAGATCATCAGGCCTCACCACGGTCTCGATGACATGTTCAAGATGATTTCGCCCCTGTTCCTCTGACTGCACGCTCACCAGACACTGCTATAACTGACTGGCCATTTAGATTCTCTTAAAGGGACGAATGCACTGACCAGAGAACACAAGACAGCAGGACACCAGAGGACCAGAAAAGCCATACTTCTCCTTGTGAAGTTGGTGAGCCAGTGCCCACCCCAGACTCCTGTGGGTTGAATTAGCATTAAGTCACTTCCCAAACCTGCTTGTCCTCTGGTTGTGCCTCCACATCAAGCTGCTGAGGCTGCAAGCCGAGGACTGGATCCCAGACCACAGGGCCACCCTTATGACGCCCCAGACAGCAACCTTATTTCCTCGCCCTCCCCGGCTGGTTTCCTCGTCGATAATGCGGGTAGTGATTCCTGGTGGGGCTGCTGTGAGCACTGCATGAGCTGAGGTGTGTGACTCGCACAGCGTGGTGGCTGGTACCCTCAATAATGTCAGCCGTCCGTCATCCTCTTAATTAGGACCTCATCCAGTCTCTCCTGGAGAGGGCGACATTTTCCTAACTGGTTTCCATTCCCCACCACTCTGATGGCCCCTCTTCCTCTCCCGGCCAGAGCCAGCGTTCCAGTCATGACACTGTCCCACCCAAAGCCCTTTGCTGGCTCCCCAGCAGCTGTCGAAGAAAGTCCAGAGTCTGAAGCTGCCGCTCAGAAACATTCACACTCCAGCCTCTAGCATTCTCTGCAGCCTCATCCCCTACCACGGGCTCCTGCCCGTCCCTGAGCACCGGGCTCCTGCCCGTCCCTGAGCACCGGGCTCCTGCCCGTCCCTGAGCACCGGGCTCCTGCCCGTCCCTGAGCACCGGGCTCCTGCCCGTCCCTGAGCACCGGGCTCCTGCCCTGGCCACGCTCATGACCATGCTTCCTCCGATGCCCGCGCCTTCCCAACCTCTGTGAAGTTCTACTGGTTCTGCCAGGCCCGTGCAAAGTCCTCTTCCTCTGCGGCGCTTCCCTGATCGACTCCCTTGTTCTCCCGACAAGCGGACCTAATTCTGCCTCATCCCAGTCCCCCAGTAATGGCTCACTTACCACTTCTTGAGGGTTTTTTAATCTTGTTTCCTACTCAGCAGACTCTGTTGACTTGAATTGAAGATACACTGAAGGTAGAAAGATTTTTTTTTTTTAAATTCCCAAAGTTCTTGGCACGTTGGAAGTTAGGGGTCCAGAGCCGAACGTGTGATTCTCCCAAAATCGTAATAACCAACATTTCCTGGTACGCCAGCCTCCGATCTCATGTACAACTCCAGGACAACCACCATCGTCTCCAGTTTACAGAGGAGAATATAGAGGTACGGGGAGGGTTTATAGCAATTTGGGTATATAAACAATTTGGTTTTTTCACCAAATTGCTGGTAGAGCAACACCTGAATAGAAAACGGGTCTCATTGCCTGTGTCAACGCCGACCCGGTTGGTAGCAGCTGCCTGGGGTGCTGTGCTGAGGATTCTGGAGCCACTATGAGGCTCGTGGGAAAGCGCGTGTGATAAATTAGCAACGTCTTCCGGGGCGCCAGGTGGGGGAGGGTTGGGGTGTTAGTGGGAGGGTCATAGCAGCCATTTCTGGCCATCGTTGTTTTTCTTTTTTCTTCTCTCTGTCTTTTTCTTCTTCCATTGAGCCGTAATCAGATGAGCCATGTTCTGACTGCTATTTATCTGAGAGACATCCAACCTGTCAAGGAGACATCTGAAGTGAACTAGTTCAGGGTGCCACCTAGAAAGTGGCAGAGCAGGAATTCTAACCCAGGTGATCAGGCGGCAGAGCTCAGAGGCTGGACCACTGCAGTCACAACGTCAGCCTTTAGTGATGCTCGTGTGAGACCCCTTGCCCTGCACAGCTTGGGCATTGGGGTGCAGACCAGTGGGGAGACGGGCACATAAAATAATGATTTCAGCATGACCAGTAAGTGAGATGAGGAAGGTTCGCACCCGTGAGCATCGTCTATAGGGTGTTAGGAAACAGACAAGAGCCGGGAACCTGGCTGTGGGACTTGGGCCAGTCCCACAGAGGACCACTCAGCCTCTGCTTCCTCATCTGGAAAGTGGGGATAATAATACCCACCTCACGGGGTGGTCTCAAGATCCCATTCAGATGAGGTATGCAAAGCAAGTGCTACATTACTCTATGTGGATTAATGTAATAATGCAAAACTACATGACTCCGCACAGCATTTCAAAGTCTAGTGGAGGGCAAGAGATAAAACCCTGGGCACCGGGGCTGAGAAGCCCAGCCGACTCCTGGGCTGACAGCACAGCCACCTGGATGGCATGTGCATGAGGAGCGGATTCAAACTCCATGTAACTCCACCACTGGTCCCTACTTCCACTTTTAGTCCAATATCATTTATCAAACTCCACACTGTGACAGGAACCCAGACCTCCTGGAACCCACATCCTAGGACGTGTGAATATCTAGGAAGGAGTCTTGGGCCCAGTCACTGTCCTAAGCAAGGGGTGAACTTTTCCTCCCTTTAGCCCCTCTATCCTCACCTCATCCCTCTCCATCCCATTCGATGAACCTGCCCTAAATCCCACTCCCCGCTTTTGCCTAATCCTCGGCTCCCACAAGATAAGAATTAGATCCTTGCATCTGCACGATTCGAGATCCTATTGGAAAGACTTAAGTGTATGCAATGAATGGAAGACTTTCAGAGATGAAAATCCCTTTAAGAGCCTACGGGATGCTTTCTAATGGTGGAACTTCGGGCTTCACAGCTGAAGGGTACCTTAATTTTTATTTATTTATTTTTTGCGGTACGTGGGTGTTGTGGCCTCTCCCGTTGCGGAGCACAGGCTCCGGACGCACAGGCTCAGCGGCCATGGCTCACGGGCCCAGCCACTCCACGGCACGTGGGATCTTCCCGGACCGGGGCACGAACCCGTGTCCCCTGCATCGGCAGGCGGACTCTCAACCACTGCGTCACCAGGGAAGCCCCGAACAGTACCTTTAAATCACAGCACTTAGACAGACATGTCAGCCAGCCCCGGGCGGTGACATACAGATGACAGCCCCCCCACCCCGCCCCCGAGCCATTCCCTTCCTTTGGAGAAAAAGAAAACCACAGGTACACACCATGACCCAGCCCACCGGGGAGGTTGCCACGGTGGAAAAGGGAGTGGAGCCCAGAATGGGTTTTCAGAGCAGCTGGAATTTGTTCTGATGTTTGCAAATCATCATCCCCTTCCATCAATGGCTGGACCAAAGCCAGCTTCTTTTCAGCTTTTATAGGCATGAGTTTTCCAAAGGAAACTGAAACCAGGAGCTCTTCCTTACAAATTATGCGGCTTCACAATCCATCCATCCTGGAAAGGCAGAGCGGTATTCTGACCAATACGGTCTTGGGGAGGGGGGCAAGACAGGCTTCCCGCTGCGCGCTCTGTATCCTGGCAACTCTGGTGCCTGCAGCTTCCTTAGGACAGAACCGAGTTCCTACCACCGCCCCTGAGCAGGAGAGAAGGGCTGGGGGGCAGAGGGTTGTTTGCTTGTTTTGTTTTCACTCATCTCTCCATAAGCGAGTTTCCCATCAAGCCATCCAGGCAGCCTCCATCCCGCCCACCTTCCCCTGCCGGCTGACAGATTTCAGCAGCAGGCTGCTCAGGCCCATGAGCCGTGGGACCGCTTCCTCCCTGAATGCGCCTTCCTTCCTGGGCCGTGACAGTAAATTCAGGAGATAAATCAGCCTGGACTCAGAGAGCAAGCCGCAGAGGGATGGTGGTGGTCAGGGGTGAGTGGGAGGCAAGGGAGAAAACAATTCAGTTTCTCACTGGAGCTCTAATTGGTTGTCACTGCCTGTCGGGAAATGATGACAAACTTCGAGCCTGCCCTGGGCCAACTCACATGGACCTCCATCCACGCCGGGCATCTCAGAGAAACCGGGCTGTATGGCCTGCTGGGCACCGGGCTGTGACTGCGGCTTCTGCATGGGGTCTGCAGGAGATTGATTTTCCAAATAAACGCCCCGATATATTCCTAACACTCAGTCAGGGCTCACAGTGTGGGTAAGTGAAGGAGAAGCAAGAGTTCAGGCTCATTCATTGGTTTTAAACGACTTCATTGAACAAATATTTTTTTTTCAGGCCCACGTTCAAGACCTGGGTTGGTGCCTGGGAACATAAAGTGACTCAGACATGAGTCACCTGGGCTGTTCCCTCCTCCTGCCGCCCTGGCCTGTGGGAGATGATACCCGTGTAAATAAATGAAAGACGTCGAAAATGACAAGTGCATCAAGGGAGGTTCCAATAAAACACAAGGAGGCTTCAGAGGAAGGAGAAACTATCTTGTGGGTTGAAAAAAAAAGTCCCAAGAGCAGAGTATCTAAAAAGTCACACACACAAACCGCTAGAGCTCGGACTGCAGGTTTGTGACCAAGCTAGTGAGCAGCAATCAGTCGTGAGGTGCTTTTTGCAAGTAATTTTTTGTTCATTCACACATGCAACGGTATTTCATGAGCACCTGCTATGTGTTGGGCACTGTGCTATGTGCCGAGGAAACAACAGTGAACAAAGCAAGCACAAGATCCCACGTGTGAAGTTTACAAATGTAACAGAACAATTTCCAAGTTTGGAGGAGCTGACAGGTCTGGAAGCACAGAGTAGGAAGCAGGGCGGGGAAAGATGGGCGGGCAGGGCGGGAGGGGTCCCAGGAAGCAGTTTGGACTCCAATCTAAGAACAAGGTGAAGCCATAGAAGATTCACAGCAGGGCAGTGACAGGGTGGGATGGGCTCGCTACAGAATCACCTTGGTTGTGTGTAAAGAATGGATCCCGGGGGTTTCCCTGGTGGTGCAGTGGTTAAGAATCCGCCTGCCAATGCAGGGGACACGGGCTCGATCCCTGGTCTGGGAAGATCCCACATGCCGTGGAGCAACTAAGCCCGTGCGCCATACCTAGTGAAGCCAGCGAACCACAACTACTGAAGCCCGCGCCTAGAGCCCGTGCTCTGCAACAAGAGAGCCACCTCAATGAGAAGCCCGCGTGCAGCAACAAAGACCCAATGCAGCCAAAGATAAATCAATAAATTAATTTATTAAAAAAAAAAAAGAAGAATGGATCCCGGGGAGCAAGGCCTTCTATAGGAAGTAGACCATTACTACTTTTCAAAACTTAGAGCAAATTCAAGCTTCCCCCTCTGGCAACTCTGCTTCCTCATGCTTACCCAGTAAGCTTTCTGGGCAGCCAGAGCTCCAGAACCTCAGTCTGCTCCATCCACACAGAGGTCCAGAGAAAACAACGAAAGACCAACAGCGGGGATGGCAACTTGCTGTACTGCGTGTGAATTGTGATTTTACAGTGGCTTCTGTTTCCTTTTTAATTTTACCCATGGCAAGTTTTTAAGTAAAGAGCATCTGTGGCACTATTTATTTTCTCATTAAATCGCAGAGTGTAAGAGAGAGGGGTTTATCAATACCCGGGGGGGTGGCCGTGAAATCGATCATCCACAACTATGTCAGCGGCCAGCCTTGTGCATCCCAGAGGGAAAAAGGCTGAGAACAATTGCACGAGAGGTCAGAGATAACTCCGTCCCTCGGAGTTTGGTTTCAAAGGCATCAGAAGGTCATGGGTCAAGGGATAAGTCGGATCACACCATCTGTCCTATCCCAAGCCTGTCTAACGTCTCTTATCTTGCTCAGGGTAAAAGTAATGTCCTTCTGATGGCGCACGAGGCCTCACGCATTCTGTACCACTGCGCTTGCCCCTGCCCCATCCTTCCCTTCTGCCACCGCTGTGACCCCACTGCCTCTTACTCTGCCTTCCTCTTGCTCCAGTCATGCCTGCCACAGGGCCTTGGCATCTGTCATTTTATTTTTTTAAATATTTATTTATTTATGGCTGCATTGGGTCTTCATTGCTGCGTGAGGGCTTTTCTCTAGTTGCAGCGAGCAGGGGCTACTCTTCATTGTCGTGTGTGGGCTTCTCACTGCGGTGGCTTCTCTTGTTGCAGAGCACGGGCTCTAGGTGCACGGGCTCAGTAGTTGTGGCTCGCGGGCTCTAGAGCGCAGGCTCGGTAGTTGTGGCACATGGGCTTAGGTGCACTGTGGCATGTGGGATCTTCCTGGACCAGGGATCGAACCCGTGTCCCCTGCCTTGGCAGGCGGATTCTTAACCACTGCGCCACCAGGGAAGCCCGGCATCTGCCATTTTTTCCAGAGCCCTGCAGGACCTCCCTCACCTCCTTCAAGTCTTTGCTCAGCGTTTTTTTGTTTTTGTTTTTTAAATAGGAGGTGTAAAAAGTAATATTCTTTGTTCTTAAGAATATTCCTAACCAAGATCATTATGTTTGTTGGTGCCCATGACACATCGAACTAGCCACGCTATACAAGTTCCCCACCTCCCCAAATCACAACGGGCAAATACAGTCGTCAGCAGTTTGAGGTGAGAAATCCTGGCAACCCAGAGACAAGAGGCCTAAAATGCCATCCATGCAGCTGGGCCAGCCAGAAAGGTGAGCATCCAGCCTGGGACCACTGGAGCCTCACAGGACAGCATATGCAAGCATCACAAATTCTGCTGGTTTCTAAGGGGACCGGTCTCAACAGTGATGATGTAACTGAGAAATCTGTAGCTTCTGACAATCAACACAGTCTGATATTTAAGATTCTGGACAGCAAATTACAGTCCTTTATTAATAGTCCTGTGGAATCTAGCTTTGAAACACAATAACCAAAGTCAACCTCCCTGAGGCCTGCTGAGTGCCTTTTTTTTTTTTTTTTTTTTTTTTTCGGTACGCGGGCCTCTCACCGTTGTGGCCTCTCCCGCTGCGGAGCACAGGTTCCGGACACACAGGCTCAGCGGCCATGGCTCACGGGCCCAGCCGCTCTGCGGCATGTGGGATCTTCCCGGACCGGGGCACGAACCCGTGTCCCCTGCATCGGCAGGCGGACTCTCAACCACTGCCCCACCAGGGAAGCCCCTGAGTGCCTATTTTAATGGCATAAGTCCCCATGCATCTTAGCCCCTGCCTGCTCCCTGCCTCATAGCAACTCTCATCTTTTAATAAATGAGGACTCATTTATTTTGTGTTTAGTCTGTCTCCAGACCCTGCTGGATCGTCAGTTCCACAGGGCAGGGATGTGTATGTTTTGTTCACGGCTGTGTCCCCAGGGCCACACCAGGACTGACACAGCGGTACGTGAGGAAAGCTGCTTAAATGCTGGACAGACTCTGAAGACGGCGATTTTCTGTTACTTTGCCTTTGTCTTTGCCTCTCTTATCTTTCTTACTTTCTCTCTTTTATTTTTCTGGCAACAGCAACAACGAAAAGCCTGCCTTTCTCAACGTGTTCCGCTCAAGATAAACCAGCTGATTTTGCAAAGACACTGGGGGGTGAGGGGTGGCAACCTGGGTTTAGAAGCTCGTAATCACTGACCCCTGAAGTCAGGGGTCAGCTGAGTTTAGACAACCCTGCTTATAGAAACCACCCTCAAGACTTATTTCCTTTCCTAAGGTTTTCACATTCAGCTTCAGAGCAGACCCAGTTTCCAGAGAGAGAGAAACACACAGAAAACAGTGACTCGCACAAGGCAATTTGGCCGATGAAGGTGATCACGCTGATTTTAAGCATGTGGTTCATAAGCCGTTCCTCATTCATTCCTGCAAAACGTCGGGCGTGTATTTGGCTCTGGAGATAGTCCCTGTGTCCTGTGTGCCACAGCCACTTCCCTGCGTCCTGAGGTCCGGAGGGAGCGGACCTCCAAGAACTCAATGCGAACCTGAGGCCCAGGTGACCAAGTGAAAGGAACAGACTCCGGTGACCTTAACCTGACTCGTGCTGCTGAAGGGACTAAAACGGGGTCCCTGGCTTCCTCCACAGACCCTCCCCCTTCCTGGGGGGGAAAAAAAATCAATCATCAGAAAAGCAAACCGTGAAGATGCCAAACCACTAAAAAGAAATTCCCACTAAGTATCGTTTCCCCCGCACCCAAAGACTTTCAGACGAGGGGAAGGGCAGATGTACTTCCTGGAGGCTACTCCAGGGTCCCTCTCAGCCTGTGGCCTGGGGTCCATCTCTGGCCTGAATCCACCACCAAAACCAAAGAACCTCACCCTGACCCAGGACACCTTACGAACGGCACAGCTGGAGGTACTGTGACACGGTGATACGTCCTATCATCACTGGGAGAATCAGGGGTGGGGTGACCCCTGTAACGCTCTGTGGCCGCTTTAAGAGCACCCTCATACCCTCTATCCCAGAGCCACCTTCAGCCCTTCTTTCTTAGACATTTTCCCTCTCCTTAGTCAGTAACATGAATCCAAAGTTCAGTGTTTCAACAACGGAGCAGTCGTGACAATGAGGTGACTGGCTTTTGTGGGTCTTTGAGAAAACAAGCCCCTTCCGGACAGGGGTGACCCGGCCCCCTTCAGAGCACCCCGTGACAGGTGCCCTTATGCTCCCTCAGGGCCACAGGCCTGTGACCACACACCTGGCAACTGCACGGCTCAGTAACATCAAAGGAAAGCTTCTAGAATCTCCACAGACAGACTGAAGAAATAGAACCCAAAGATTCTTCTTCCCAACCCCTAATGCAGAGAGAACATAATTCAGAGACCCAGGTAGGCGGAACTCAATGTGACAGCAAATTTCGGGCTGTAAAAAATATGAACTGGATTAATTGAGTCAAGCAGAGGCCACCTGCTACCTTCGGCAACGAAGAGAATGAGTGATGATGTGATTGTAAAGCTCAGAGCCCAGGGGTGCGTGCCCTGGGTGAGCACACAGGTCCGCTCCTTCCCACCCACTCCTGCTTCCTCATCTTTCCCGAGCACCCTCTCCCCTCAGAGCAGCTGCTCCAGTACTCACTTTGCTGAAGCCCGGGAAGTGCATCCCTACCAGGATCTCTGAGATCAGTCACCACTGGCTGCGGGAACAGCTGGGGCTGCTGCAGCCACGACACCTCTGCGGGGCCTGGTAGGCTGGAGCCTGGGGACTTTATCAGCAGCAGAGGCGCTATCAGGCCTCGGAGCTGGGCAGAGGGGAGGCGCCCGCCTGGGGCGTGCAGATTGCAGGGGTGCCCTCGCCCGCGCGCTCAGCCCGGAGGCCTGACCCCACTCCCCCAGGCCCCTCGGGCTGTGAGCAGAACGGGCAGCTCCTCCAAGAGCTGGGAGCAAGGGCACCCCTTGCCCACCTCCCCCTGGTTTGGGTGCAGGAGTCCTGCAGAGACGGGGCTGCCTAGAGGAGGCGTCTGGAGAGGACAAGTCCCCCAAGTGAGGGTGGCACCCCATCCACGGGCAGAGGGCTCTCCGGGAGCTGCTTAACCAGCCCTGGGGCTGCAGGAACACGAGGTCTAGGTTTTGACCTGCTTTCACTGGGGCCCCTGTCTTTCTTCACTGCTGATTTGTAGGCAGTCTGGGCCTGATCTTAATAACACTGGGGTCCAAAATAACCATGTTCCTGGGAACCAGAGGTGAGTCACCACAAACAGCGGCTGCCAGGGAAGGGGACCAGGATTCTTAACCACTGCACCACCGGGGCTGCTCAGCGGGTCAGCCATGGCCATGCTCCCGAGGCCTGGCTTGGAAGGCTTCTTTTGCAAAACCTGTCCATTGCCCGATGGGATGAGGGGGCACCTGCTCGGAGTGGCTTTATCCGGTGAGGACACGGTGGTGTGGAATTGCAGTCAGTGGCTGAGGGTGAGGACGAAATGGGAGGCCTGGAGGGTGGCGTTTCCCGTGGGCCTGGGGGTGGCCTCCCCTGTGTGTGGGCCACCACTTAGGTGTTCCACATCCGTGTTTTTGCTTCTACAGGTGTATGGACACCGCTGAGTTCAGTCCTGCCTGAGAAGGGTCTCTCCAGCCTCCCTCCTGTGCCCCTCGGCCTCCCTCTGGGCTGAGGCTGGTCCAGGTCCCCCAGTGGGCAGCCATCTGGCCTCCGAGCTTTTCTGCAGATCCACGCGGGCCCTGCTGTGAGGCCACAGCTGCCGTGAGAAACGCCACCAAAGGCTGCTCTGTGACCCACTGTTTCCACAGCAGCCGGAAGGTCCCCAGTGGAGGCCGGGCCATCCCCCAGCAAACCAGCAGCTGACATGGCTATGGAGGGCAAAGCAGGCTCCAGGCCACATTTAGACTAAAAATACCCACCACAGTCATTATAGCATAGAATTCAAAACAATGGCTGTTTTTTTTTCTTTTTTTTTGAGGGGCCAGAAAGGTAAAAAATGTAACAAGCAGGTCATGTGAGGCTTGCCTTCAAACAAGTCGACCACAGGACAAATGGTCTTATATGGTGACAATAGTTGGGCTAGGCTGGCTAACGGTGGCAGGGCCCTGCCCACAGCCACTGGGCGTGGGAGGACTTTGCAGTCCTAGGAATTGGCACAGAAGTGCTTAGTGGCGGTTCTGGACGGATCCATGGTTGTCACCAGCGGGATGATGAGACCAAGAAGCCGTTTCCCCATCCGGGGAAGAGGAGAACCTGTTTTCCTCTTCAGAGTCCCTGAGATCTGAGGAGAACATGCCAGCAACACCTAAACGCAGAGCGTAACCATGACTTAGAAAATGCCTGTAGTAGAAACTATAATTTCAGATCTTTGGCAAGGAGACAGTCAGGCAGGCTGGGCTCTGCGAGGCCCTTGAGTGGTGCTTGCAGTAACAAGATGGACCTCACAGGCCCCTGAGCCTTGAACTTCCAGCAGCTCTGGGTCTCCGGGACCCAGGGTGCCTTGGAATTTACCCCAGAGCCAGCCCTGCGGGCAACGCAAGGCTCTTCTCCCATGGATCCATCAGGAGGGAAAGGCCAGGGCTTTCCTGGTGGCGCAGTGGTTGGGAGTCCTCCTGCCGATGCAGGGGACACGGGTTCGTGCCCCGGTCCGGGAAGATCCCACATGCCGCGGAGCGGCTGGGCCCGTGAGCCGTGGCCGCTGAGCCTGCGTGTCTGGAGCCTGTGCTCCGCAACGGGAGAGGCCACAACGGTGAGAGGCCCACGTACCGCAAAAAAAGAAAAAAAAGAGGGAATGGCCAGGCGCACACAGGGTAAACCCAACAACCAGGCTCCACTGGGCTGCAAAGAGCTGGCCTCACAACGCACTGAGACCCCGATTCTTCCCTGGAGCTGGGTTTCTGTGACAACCAGTCTAAGGGTGGGTGCACTGTGTGATGGGGGATGAAGTGACATTGTCACCCCTGGTCAGCAGACTGCTCCCAACAGCTTTCACAAGTTTTCTGCCTCTCTTTTTTCTTAATCTCTTAAAGGGAGCCACAGAAGCTGTCCCAACCCATGAAATGCAAGGCCTGGTTATGTCAGGATCGCAAGGATCCCCTCAAAATTCAGCACTGCCCCCTTCCCAAGCCCCCGCTCCTTCGTTCCACTGACTTATTAATGCACAAACTTACACCTGGGGCTTTCTATGTGCCAGACTGTTCTAAGCATGTGACATTCACGCATATAATCCTTATACTTACCTGTAAGGTATTCATTGCCTTACACCCAGTTTACAGAAGAGGACGATGAAGCACAGAAAGAACAGGAAACCTACTCAAGAAACAGAGCCAGTTTCCAACCCCAACAGTCTGCACCCGGGGCCTGGAGTCCAAGTCACCATCTTGCTTTGGGATGAACATTAATTCCATTCAAACAGCTGGCCAGTCTGTTTCCCTTAATAAGCATGGAATTCAACAACTGTCTGAATGCTTCAAGGGTTCTTATCTCAGTGTTCCATTTTTAGAAGATGATAAATAAGTTGATGGAAGAGATTTTTAATAGATTTTTAATTATAAAAGTAATGACTCCTTATTGAAAATTTTTTGAAAAATGCAGGGTATCACCTATAATCTTAGCCCCTGCACCCCCAACACGACCACACCCAGATTTTGATGTATTTCCCTCCAGACTCTCTTTCTACACATTTCTTTATATATATAAATTTAATTAATTTATTTAATTTTTATTTATTTTTGGCTACGTTGGGTCTTCGTTGCTGTGCATGGGCTTTCTCTAGTTGCAGCGAGCAGGGGCTACTCTTCGTTGCAGTGCGTGGGCTTCTCATTGCGGTGGCTTCTCTTGTTGCGGAGCACAGGCTCTAAGCGCGTGGGCTTCAGTAGTTGTGGCTCGCGGGCTCTAGAACATAGGCTCAGTAGTTGTGGCGCATGGGCTTAGTTGCTCCGCGGCATGTGGGATCTTCCCGGACCAGGGATTGAACCCGTGTCCCCTGAATTGGCAGGCAGATTCTTAACCACTGCACCACCAGGGAGACCCCTGCACATGTTTCTTTTCCTTTAATATTTTTATTAGGAAGTATTTCAAACAAAAAGAAAATTACAGAGAATATCTATACAAATACTCCTGTGCCCATTTCCCAGCTTCATCAAAATTTTGCCACATGTCAGGTTTTCTAAAGAAATAAAACATAATTGATACTTTTTTGTTGTTTCTTTATGGAATATCATCTCTTGCTCAGTGGAACTGATGGGGTTTACATCTATTCTTTCCTATTAGATTGTGAGGAAGAGCGATTTCACATGCTATTGATATGTTCTCACAAATATATATATATATTTTTTCAACTTTTTATTTTATATTGGAGTATAGTTGATTTACAATGTTGTGTTCATTTCAGTTGTACAACAAAGTGATTCAGTTATACCTATACATGTATCTATTCTCCTTCAAATTCTTTTCCCAATTAGGTTGTTACATAATATTGAGCAGAGTTCCCTGTGCTCTACTGTTAAAGGCCCAGTGCAATGCATCTCAATCCCATCCCCTTCTTGCTTGGAGGTAACAACTAACCAGACCTTGGTGTTTATCAGTCCCGTGAATTTTCAATACAAAAAAACCCTATTCCATGGAAGGCATAAAGAAAGATATTCAAATGAACACCAAGTACCCTGACCCAGGTAATGAAGAGAAGGTTATAGGTGCCCACACCCACGTCTTCCATCTGATTCCTTCTACCTTATGCCCTCATCCCGCCCCCCAAATGCAAACACTATCATAAATTTTGTGTTTATCATTCTCTTGCCTATGGTTTTACCACTTCCAGATGTATCCCTCAAAAATATATTGTTTAGGGCTTCCCTGGTGGCGCAGTGGTTGAGAGTCTGCCTGCCGATGCAGGGGACACGGGTTCGTGCCCCGGTCTGGGAGGATCCCACATGCCGCGGAGCGGCTGGGCCCGTAAGCCATGGCCGCTGAGCCTGCGCGTCCGGAGCCTGTGCTCCGCAACGGGAGAGGCCACAACAGTGAGAGGCCCGCGTACCGCAAAAAAACAAAACAAAACAAAACAAACAAACAAACAAAAAATATATATATAGTTTAGTTTTGCATGTTTTCTAGCTTTGTGTAAGTAGAATTATGCTGTACAAATTCTTCTACTGCTTGCATTTTTTATGCAACATAATTCCTGAAATTCAGTTGGAGTAATTTATTCCTTTCCAGTGCTGGTAGGTGTTCTGTGGGACACGAATATCACAAACTATTTATCCATGTTGCAGATAATGGAATTTGATTGGTCTTCAGATTTTTGCTATTTACTGCTATGAATGTTCTTATAAGCACTTCCTGCTGCAAGTGTGCAAGACCCATATGGCGTGTGTGCCAGCGGGAGAGAAATCACGGGATTGTAATTTGCACACTCTAGCTCTCAGACCCCACTGAGCTGTGTGTGAAACTCCCAAGAGCAGAATATACAGTTTCTCCCCAGTCTGATTATCAGCACTTGCTACTGTCAGACTTTTACACTTTTGTCAGCCGGGTGGGTGTAAGATGGTCCGATGTCATGGTTTTAATTTGCATTTCCTGGATTACTAATGAGGTTGGGCATCTTTTCACATGTTTCTTGGCCATTTATTTCTTGTCTCCGGTGAAATGATGTGAAGCTCTTTGCCCGTTTTTGTGTTCTGTTGTTTGTCTTTTTCTTAGTGAGGTGTAGGAGCTCTTGACATAGTCTGGATACCAATCGTCTCTCAGTTACACGCATTATAAATAGCTTCTCCCAGGGTGGGGCTCAGTTTTTCACTTTTTAAAATAGTGTCTTTTCATAGAGTACACTTGTGGTTGCCAAGGGGGAGGGGGTGGGGGAGGGATGGACTGGGAGTTTGGGGTTAGCAGATGCAAACTATTACATTTAGAATGGATAAACAACAAGGTCCTACTGTGTAGCACAGAGAACTATATTCAATATCCTGTGATGAACCAGAATGGAAACGAATAAGAAAAAGAATGTATATGTATAACTGAATCATTTTGCTGTACAGCATAAATGAACACAACATTGTAAATCAACTATACTTCAAAAAAATAATTAAAAAAAAAATAGTGTCTTTGACTAACAAACGTAAGGTAGATAGCTAGTGGGAAGCAGCCGCATGGCACAGGGATATCAGCTCGGTGCTTTGTGACCGCCTGGAGGGGTGGGATAGGGAGGGTAAGAGGGAGGGAGATGCAAGAGGGAGGAGATATGGGAACATATGTATATGTATAACTGATTCACTTTGTTATAAAGCAGAAACTAACACACCATTGTAAAACAATTATACCCCAATAAAGATGTTAAAAAAAAAATAGTGTCTTTGGATGAACAGAAGTTGTCAATTGTAATGTCGTCGAATGAATCCATCTTTTCCTATTTAGTTTGTTCTTTTTCTGTTCTGTTAGGAACTCCATCCCTACTCGGAGCTAATAAACCCATTTTTCTGTATTTTAAGTATTTTCTAGTTTTGGATTTCATATTTAGGGGTTTAAATCCACCTGACTTGTGTTGGTGTGAGCTAAGAATTCTCATTTTTTTCCATATAGATGGGCAGTTATCCCAGCACCATTTTCTGAAGAGTCCATCCTTTCTGCCCTGGACTGCAATTCCTCTGACATCATTTGTTGAGTCTCTGTGTACATAGGTCTGTGGGAGCTGCCTCCCATCACCCACTGGCCTGTGCATCTATCTCAGCGCCAGTATCACAGTCTTCACTGCTATTGCCTCATCATGAGTTCAGTGTCATTTGTGATAAGCCTTAATATCAGTGAGGTAAGTCTCTTGGCTTCATCCCTCTTTAAAAGTGTCACAGCTTCTCTTGGCCCTTTGCTTTTCCATGTACATCTGGAAAAAACTCTGTAGGGATTTTTACTGCAATTCCATAAACTTGTTTACCAATTTCAAGAGAATTGACAACTTTATTATACTTTGATATATATACAAGGTACAGTGTATCTCTCTTCAGGCCTTCTACAATGTTTTATAATTTCATAATTTTCTCCATCAAAGATCTTGTCCATTTTTATTAGGTTGGGTAAGATATCCAATGCACTGTTGAATGGAAGCAGTGATATCAGCCTATGTATCTAGTTGCTGACTTAAATGGGCTGCTTTGAAAGCTTCACCATTAAGTGTGATGCTTGTGTAGGTAACCATTTATCAGTTAAGAAAGTTACCTTCTAATCTCAGTTTATTAAAAGTTTTTAACCATGCATAAATGCTGAAATTAAAGTTTTTGTTCTCCTTTCTGTGAAGGTAGTACATCGCATTAACAGATTTTTCTGAAGCTAAACTATCCTTGCATTCCTGGGTTAAACCCTTCTTGGCTATAATGTATTATTTTTAATCTAACACCACTGAATTAGAGTTGTGAGGTTTTATATAGAATTTTTGCATTCATAAGTTATATTGGTTGTATTAGTTTGCTACTGCCACATAACAAATTACTCCAAAATTTTAGTGTTTTAAAATACACACAAATTTATTACTTCATGGTTCCTGTGGGTTAAGAATTCATGGGCAGTACTATATATAAAACAGATAATCAACAAGGACCTATTGTATAGCACAGGGAACTCTACTCAATATTCTGTAATAACCTAAATGGGAAAAGAATCTAAAAAGCATATATATATATATGTATAACTGAACCACTTTGCTGTATACCTGAAACTACACAACATTGTAAATCAACTATATTCTGGTATAAAATAAAAATTTAAAAATAAAAGAAAAGAATTCAAGAGCAGCTTATCTGGGTGATCAAACTCAGGGTCTTTCATGAAATTGCAGTCAAGGTGTCAACTAGGGCTGCCGTCACCCAATGGCTCAACTCAGGCTGAAGGTTCTGCTTCCAAGGCTCTGCTTCTCAGGTGGGTCACTCAAATGGCTTTTGGCAGAAGGCTTCAGTTCCTCACTGCATGGACCTCTCCACAGGGCTGCTTGAGTGTCCTCATAACATGGTGGCTGGCTGCCCCCCAGGACACAGGAGAGCAAGGCAGAAGCCACAAGCCTCTTTTGACCTAGTCTGGACATCATACATCATCACTTCTACCAGATTCTATTTGCTAGAAACTATTCACTAAATCCAGCCCACACCCAAGGGCAAGAGTATTGTCAAAGGGAAGTGTAACAAAGAATCTGTGGACATACTTTAAACCACCACACTGGTCTACTATTTTCTTCTCCTATATTGTCTTCAGTTTTCTTATCATGCTGTACTAAACTCACAAAATGAGTCGGATAGCTTTTCTTTTCTGCAATGGTTTGTCTATTAGAGGGGTTAATTGTCTGCAAAATCATCTCGCCCTCTGTCTTTTTCAAAGCGAGGGTGACTATTGGCAGGGAGAATAATGACTTGTTTTATTTAATGTTATACATGTATTCATGTTACAAGTTTGACAAGAGATCAATATTTTTATATCAATATTCTATCAACATATTCCAGACTCTGAAAACTTTACTCCCATTGTCTTAAACCTTATACATCTTTATCTGCTCAGCACTGGCCTAGTGCTACTGCAAAATTCTTACATTCAGGTGAAACACTAAAACAGAGAAGTGACCTCACTCACTTAAAAAAGTATTTCAGCATGAAGAGTTGGGGAAAGCAAAAGGTTAAAGAGGTTAAATAATAGACACTTAGTTAATAACAAGTAATCCAGTGGTAGACAGTCACTCATTCTGGTAAATTTAGGATAGTGACTCTCCAACTTTTCGGTCTCAGGACTGCTTTATCTTTTAAAATAATTGAGGACCCCGTAGAGCTTTTTCTTAAGTGTGGGTTTTATCTATTGATATTTACTGTATTAGCAATTAAATCTGAGAGTTTTTCTAAACTAGCGTTTACTAATTCACTTGAACATGGCATAATAAGCCCATTTCACATTAACATAGGTAACATTTCTATGAAAAATAACTACAGTTTTTTAAAACGTCAGAAAAGGGTCGTTGCTATTTTTGCAGATCTGTCTGATGTCTGGCTTAAAAGAAAAGGCAGCGGAATTCTCATCTACCTCGGCATTCAGTTGTTGTACTATGTTGTTTTGGTTGAGGTACATGGAGACCTGGCCTCACTCAGGTGTGTAGGTGGGAAAGGGAAGAGTATTTCACAGCCTTTTAAGTTAATCATATAAATTCTAGTTTCAACCTTGGACACACACCTCATCTCCCATTCCTGCTGAAAGCACCTGGTGGACTCCCTAAGACTTTCAAAACTGCAGATAGGGGTACTCAAATATTCTCTAACGCTGAGCTATTCAAGAATAATTGCAGAACCGGAGCATGAGAGACTGATCACGACTCAGAGAGCAACCACGCTTGTGTCTTCACTGTGAAAATGAAATTGCAGCCCAGGAGATAGGGTGACTTGTTCAGGGCTTTGGCAGAGCCAAATCCTGAGTCCTCTACTTTTCCTGCTCCTGTGTGAAAAAAAAGAGGAGGAAGATGGAGAAAAGAAAGACACAGAGGGGCTTCCCTGGTGGTGCTGTGGTTAAGAATCTGCCTGCCAATGCAGGGGACAGGGGTTCGAGCCCTGGTCTGGGAAGATCCCACATGCCACAGTGCACCTAAGCCTGTGCACCACAACTACTGAGCCTGCGCTCTAGAGCCCACGAGCCAAAACTACTGAGCCCGCGAGCCACAACTACTGAGCTTACGTGCCACATCTATAGAAGCCCACGTGCCTAGAGCCCATGCTCCGCAACAAGAGAAGGCACTGCAATGAGAAGCCCGTGCACCGCAATGAAGAGTAGCCCCCGCTGGCCCCAACTAGAGAAAGCCTGCGCGCAGAAACGAACACCCAACACAGCCAAAAATAAATAAATTAAATAAATAAATTTTTTAAAAAAGGAGAGGAAGAGGATAGTACAGCAGCAACACAATGTTCTAAGATAGCCAACTACAACAGAGCCCTCTTGTATTGTTTTCCATGTTGATTTTCCAACAGATGGCTTTTTCAGGCCCTTCTCTTCCTCAGAAATCCCTTGTTAATGCTGCATCGGACCATTCTCTTATTTTGAGCAGTTTCACCATCAGTAGTCAGGAGAAAAACAGGTAATCAAATTCAAATCGACAGAACTGTACTTCTTATCCTTTTAAGAGGAGGGGTGGAAGAATTAAGTTCTTGACAATAATAATAATAACCTTTATTAAGCTCTTATCATGAGCTTGTTCATTCATTCATTCATTCACTTTTCTTTCTTCCCCCTTTCCTTTCTCCCCTCCTTCTTTCTATCTTTCAATGTTTACCAAGCACCTATTACATGCCACACATGGAACCAGGGACACAATGATAAAGAAAACAGACACAGTCTAAATGCTTTGCATCCATCAAATTACACCATCAGTTTGATGGGGTAGATGCTGTGATAACCCCCATTTTCGTGATGAAGTAACCAAGGTAGGAAAGGTGCTTACCAAGGTCATGGAGCTAGTGAAGGAATGCATGTCTTACTCTGGAGCAGTTTCCCTTCACCACAACGGTGCATTGTCTGCAAATGGCTCTGAGTCATTTGCAGTTCATTTATCTGAATTTATACCCCCCCTGAAGTCCAGTGTGGAAAATAGAGTCACTGTTGCCCCACCCCTTTCAACCCTCTCACCTTCTTTCTCTGAGTGTCTAACCCAACATTGTGACCTTATATCCAAGAGTATGACATTGCTGCTGCAACTTGACAGGAGATGGAGCTTAAGAGACAGCTGTGTGCTGCACCATGATGGATCTCATGGTGATGGTGGTGATGGTGATGACGACAGTGATGGGGCAGGGTGGTATCCAAACCTCCGACCATCTCTAAGAGGTCCTGAGATAATCATTAAAAATCTAAGGACATTAAGTTCCTCTCTTTTATTTTTAAATTGGAGAATAAAACACTGGTCTTCAAGGGGCCTGAGTTGAAGAAGGTCAGATTCATGTCGGTGAAACTTCCTTTTCTACAAGTGTCTACAAGAAGGAGAAGAAAGGGGAGAGTTGGATTTCCCTGTAGGAGAAGGGGGGTGTGGAAGAGGAGCAGGAAGGGGAGGAGGTGAGGGAGGAGGTGAGGGAGGAGGTGGGGGAGGAGGAGGGGAAGGAGGTGAGGAGAAGGGGGAGGAGGGGAAGGGAAAAGAGGAGGGAGAGGAGGGGGAGGAGG
>NW_021703773.1:2650916-2693019 GCF_005190385.1 Monodon monoceros | reverse complement strand
AGAGAATGAGGAGGGGGAGAAGGGGAGGAGGTGGGGGGGAAAGAGGAGGGGGAGGAGGGGAAGGTGGAGGGTACCTTTCTGGAGAAAGAGCCTGTCTGGCCCATCTCCAGGTCAGCAGCTCTCTGCTCTGAGCCAGACCCAAAAAGTGTCCTCATGGATGGAATCAGGGCACGACCTCCTCGGGGGCACAGGGCTTTGCTTCCTGCTGCACCGACTCAGACGTCCCTGCTGCAGACCCACCACCCAACTTCAGTCCCACCCAAACTCCCATGGATGTGTTTCCACTCCAGCACAGCTCTTCCCGAAAAAAACACTGGACTAGGAATCATAGGGTCTCAGTTTTAATGGAGCCTTTGTTACTTCGGGCCATGGAGCCTGGGACAGGCCACTCACCGTTTCTGAGCCTCAGTGTTCCTCATCTACAAAATGGGTATAAAAATACCTTCCCTGCCTGCTTCGTGGGATTGTTATGAGAACAACAAGTGCTTTAGTATGATCCACTGAACAATGTCATGCTCCAGGGTTATGTATTCCCCTGTTCCTACAATTCAATAAGCTAGGGCCATATTCAAAATGCCGGTAGTGGGCTTCCTTGGTGGCGCAGTGGTTAAGAATCCGTCTGCCAATGCAGGGGACACGGGTTCGAGCCCTGGTCCGGGAAGATCTCACATGCCTCGGAGCAACTAAGCCCGTGTGCCACAACTACTGAGCCTGTGCTCTAGAGCCCGTGAGCCACAACTACTGAGCCTGCGCACCACAACTACTGAAGCCCGCATGCAACTAGAGCCCGTGCTCTGCAACAAGAGAAGCCACCACAATGAGAAGCCCGCGCACCACAATGAAGAGTAGCCCCCGCTCGCTGCAACTAGAGAAAGCCCGTGCACAGCAACCAAAACCCAACACAGCCAAAATTAAATAAATAAATAAATAGATAGATAGATAGATACATTTATTAAAGGACTTCCCTGGTGGTGCAGTGGTTGAGAGTCTGCCTGCTAATGCAGAGGACACAGGTTCGAGCCCTGGTCTGGGAAGATCCTACATGCCGTGGAGCAACCAGGCCCGTGAGCCACAACTACTGAGCCTGCGCGTCTGGAGCCTGTGCTCCGCAACAAGAGAGGCCGCGAAAGTGAGAGGCCCGCGCACCGCGATGAAGAGTGGCCCCCGCTCGCCGCAACTAGAGATAGCCCTCACACAGAAACAAAGACCCAACATAGCCAAAAATAATAAATAAATAAATTAATTGATTAATACAAAAAAATTATTTAAAAAAATGCCAGTAGCCTCTGGTACCCAATCATTCTCTGTGTTGAGTTCCCCATCTGATCCAATCGGGAGGAACATGCTTATGTTTTAAATACACACGCAATGAGAATTTATCATCAGATAAATGTTTTTTAAAAACCAAGTAGTTTAGAAAAATAATAAAAGTGACTTGTAATCTCACGGTTCGAATAGAACTACTACTGAGAGGAAGGTTGTATCAAAATAGGGTTGTCAACCCCAGCTGTGGAGTCAGACGGACCTGGTTCTGCCCCTTAGCAGCTGCACAAGCTTGGGCTCCTTACTAACTGCTCTCAGCCCCTGAATTACCTCCCACTGTGGGATAAGAATACACCTGCTTGCTTCGGGGGTCGGTGAGAGGTCTAAATTGGATAACGCATGTGTGGAGCCTGCCCTGTAGCCAGTGCTCCAGAAACGTTAGGGGGTATTATTATTCAAGTGACTACACCCCAGACCTCTAAAAATGCACACATAACACCTATGAAAATACATGTGGCTCCAAAAATAGGATTCATGGTGCTTTATATCCTGCTTTTGTTAACATGTTTCATATTTTTCAATATGAAATATTACTTCATATTAAAATCAGACGTGAGAAAAATACAGATCTGCTCACCTTTTATTAGCTGCAGAGAAAGGGTTCTTAAGAAGGTTTGCTATTTCACTTAACCCATCCCCTATTGCTGAACACTTAGGTTCTTCCTAAAATATTTTGCCAGTTTAAACAATGTCACAGTCAATACCTTTGTGTTCTTGAATGTGATGATTTCTTTAAGATCGTTCCTGGGTTTTTTCCTAGGCTGGCTGGAGTCAAATGTTATAAACATTTCTGGGGCTTTGATGGGCATTGTCAATTTTCCTCCAGAAAATGGGTGCAACTGTGGCACCTAGCTGGCAATGGGGATTTATTATTCTTTTTAAACTCTTTGAAAAGTGAGGTTCTTCCAGTAGGATTATCACCCCACACCACTCAGCCAGCAGCGTGCCAGCCCTGCGAGTTGTGGTCTGGCCTGGGGGCCGGATGTGGACAGCCAGACTCACCACGGTGATGGGGCTCCACCCAGGGCCTGCGCGCCCTCAGGGACGGCTTTTGAGAACCGTCCTTATCTGGGGAGTAGCGCCAACTCCCCACTGTGCTTGCATTCCTTACTGTTCCTCTGTGTACATATTACAAGGTAAGGGCATGACCACCTGGTTGGGCAGTTACACATCCTGCCTTAGCAGAGATTTATTTACATAATTATCCCACCCTTTGAGGAGCCATAAAACAAAACCTGCATTTACAGCAAATATGCACCTCTGTAAAAAAACCTCCAAAGCAGCGGGAGGTTTCCATCTTATAATAGTCATGGTAATAATGTACATTTGCAGAGCCGTTTGCAAACGCATCGGCTCACACTGTGAAATAAAATCCCGGATTTTTTTCTTTTTTTGCGGTACGCGGGCCTCTCACTGTTGTGACCTCTCCCGTTGCGGAGCACAGGCTCCGGACGCACAGGCTCAGTGGCCATGGCTCACGGGCCCAGCCGCTCCGCGGCATGAGGGATCCTCCCGGACCGGGGCACGAACCCGTGTCCCCTGCATCGGCAGGCGGACTCTCAACCACTGCACCACCAGGGAAGCCCCCCGGATTTTTTATTATCATTAAAAATGATGATTATTATTTGTTTTACAAGGTGGGGAATGGAAACACAGAAAATCAAACAGTCGCCTTGGTCCCGCAGCTAATTAGTGACTGAGGCTGGAATCCATCCTTCCGACTAAATCACAGACTCACACTGCATGGCTTCCCCTACTTTGTGAAAGTAAATCGATCATGTTGTTGGGGGTTAACTGATCACAGGTGCTTTTTCATCATCATTTTAGAGTGAACCATAGGTATCTGATGGATGGGGGGGTGTATGTGAGGGGTGCAGAGAGAAGCAAAGGGGGAGGGAGGGAAAGAAAGAGAGAATTTCCCTCCGGATTCCCCCCAATTCTAACTTTACCCTTGATCTAATGATAATAACGTTTGAAGTGTGGACTGTTCTGTCTCCCAGTCATTTTCCACCTGGAGGGCATTTAGACGCATCAATTCTTCAGCTTATGTTTCCGATATGGCGCAGTTTGTCTGATTATTTCTAGTCTGGCATTTCCTACGTCTAGTCAGTGTTTGGGGAGAGAATCAGCCACACTGACAAATGCTGACGGTTCAAAACTCAGCTGAATAATCAGTGGATCTAAAGTTTCACGTTAGAGGGTATCAAGGTTGAAGACTGATTTTTATTCCTCCCCCAAAAGGCAAATCTCAGGTAACAGCAGCTCATGCTGGTTCCCTCCGCCCCTCAGGCCATGGATCCCGCCTCTCTGGAAAGGAGCTGGTTTCCACAGGGAAGCCATCTGCGGTTCCTCCACGGAGGCTGCCCGGAGCCAGATTAATAACTCTTTTAAGGGCGGCAAACCCGCTGTCTACACAGGCACCGCGGGTCCAATGTTTCACACGCACCATGGAACTCAAAGTGGTAACAGACCCTAAAGGCCATCTAGTGCCAGAATCCCTCTTCAGATGGGGAGTCAGAAGGCCACCTCCCCTTGACCCTCCAGGATGACTGCTCCAGAGATTCAGAAGGCCCTTCCTACACACCGGGGCTGCAATCCTGCACCTCCTTGCTGTGGCTCCCCCTCCGCAGGCCACCTTCCCTCCCGGCCACAGCTCTAGGGCCTTGCCCCAGCCCTGGGCAGCCGGGCAGGCTTGGGTACCCTCCCTAAACCTCAGCGTGTCCAGCTGTCTGGTGGGAATGAGCATAGTGGCTACCTTGCAGGGCTTCTGTGAGGACTCACGAGATCATGTGTGTACAGGCTCACCATGCACGTAGTGTGTGCTCAGGAAACATAGCTATTATCATTATCATTATCTTTATTTCCTCCACACTTACTTCTAGTCTGCCTGTGTTTCTCCAAGTCTTTCATCTGGAGAGCCTGATGAAATATTCCAGCATGTTCCAGCACAGGACACAGGGCAATCACAGTCTCCATTCACATGAACGCACGCAACGCTCCCCTCCCCCCAGACTTAGGTGAATACGTTCGCTACGTCTGCAGGCAAACTGGGGGGTTAACTGGTGCCCACCAAGGATGGGGCCTAGTACACATCACCAAAGCCCTCTCCTGGGGCTGGTAAAGGTCCACCAAGTAATCCACTTTGGGTATGGTTGTTCAACTAGTTTCAAGTCACCTATCATCACCCAATCCAAACTGTCTACAGTTTTCTTCATTTTGTCCACAAAGACATCTTGAGCAACTCTGCCAATATAAAACACATACGAAATGGAAAATTGGAATATGATATTTAAAAATAAATATTTTAGAAGTTCAAGTGTTTTCCCTCCTCCCTGAAATGGGTGGTCCTGCTCTCAGGATCACTCTCCCTAGAGTACGCACTTGATGCCAAATCCTGGTCACATTTGTTTATAATAGAACCACTTTGCTTATAATAGAACCGCTATGTGGTGCCCGAGAAGTACTCTATTTTATTAGAGGTATTTGTGTACATGTTGGTCTCCTTTATTAAAAGGAAAGCTCTTTGGGGGCAGAGATTCCAACATATTCATCATTAGATGTCATCCAGGCATGAGATCTTAAGCACAATAGATGCTCACGCATTACCTGTCAAGTGGACCATGAACTGTATGCATGCGTGAAGAAATGAATGAACGAACAATTTCTCCCAATAAACCATTGTCGAGTATGAAGAAGCAAAGGAATTCAGCTGGGTGGATTCATTCCTGCTAAACCCATGCCAGCTGCCAGAGACCGTGATTTCCCCTAACTGGTCATAAACCATCTGCTTAATAATCCATGCTAAATTTTTTTTCCAGGAATGTGGCACTGTGAAATCTGCTTTCTTGAAAAGTGAGACATCTACCCGCCTCCAGTTTTCCTCTCCAACTTTTCAGGATTTCACCGACATTCCCCAGAGTGTCTCTGTGACCTCACATCCAATGTTCTCAGCACCAGGGAGAACATGTGTCTGGACAAGAAGACTTGGACTCATTTCACACGCGTGTGCTAACACAGAAGCTGATTGGAAACAAGATGGATCAGTGCAGTTGAGTAGACTTTGCAAAGCCTCCAAACTTTTTCAATTGCATACTCCTATTAATACAAGTATTTTTGAGCATATGCCTTCAATATCTGGCTAATTCTTTACCCATAAATCTTACACGTGTACTACTGTACCAATGCATTGTGTACATTATAAAGCACACAATGAGATAGAAACTGTTAAAGGATAGATATCTTCTTCCTGCATCTTCTTGCACACCGATGGGGATACATAGACCCCAGTTTGGAGACCACAGGACTGTCAGGTTCGTGAGCCAATTCTCCTGCAGGCCAGAGAGATTCACTGCCCTGCACAGCCACCTAGCTTGTACCCTTAACCCTCTAAGCATCTCCCA
The DNA here is from genome assembly GCF_005190385.1 of Monodon monoceros. Taxonomy (NCBI): domain Eukaryota; kingdom Metazoa; phylum Chordata; class Mammalia; order Artiodactyla; family Monodontidae; genus Monodon; species Monodon monoceros. The sequence continues at coordinate 2,687,296 of NW_021703773.1, read as the reverse complement.
AATCGGAGCCACTGGTCACAAGATGGAAAGCCCCAAAACGCGGCAGGATCGGCACCCCTTTATGGGGAGCACAGCTCGAGAGCACGGGCAGCCGATGCCAATTTGGGTGTGAGCCCCACTGAGCCACAGACTGTGACTGGGGACCGCCCAGGGGTGACTTATCCTGGGCAAGCTGCTGAGGACCACCAAGCTCCATTGCTCATCTATAAAGTAGGAAAGCTAATACCTACGTCTCAGGCTGTTATGAGGATTAAATGAGGTAACAGGTGCCATGTGGGCACAGAACTGGTGCCCAGCCAACAACGTCTGTCCCCTGTCACGTACAACGCATGGTCTTTTTATTTAGAAGGTGGTGTCTGGAAGAAACGAAGCTGCTCAGATCATATCAAGAGCCCCCAACTTGATGCATGGAAGTATTTTTCTTCTAGCCGGTGGTTGAAGATATAATAACTTAGAAACGCTGGAAGGGACAATCTAGGGACAGAGAAGTGGTTGGTGTAGATAAGGAAGGGAGTGGGGCTAGGAGCAACTTGAGAAAAAAGTGCCCAACTTTGGGGAGAAACAGACATATTTACTCAACTTTCCCGCCCTCCAATTTTTCTCCAGTGAAGCAATCTTTATGTTAGAGATATCTTTTACCGGTAGTTTCATTTATATTTCAAATGTATCCTACAACACTGAAGACATGCCCAAAGAGGATACAGAAAAGTATGATACACAGCTATATATCCAATACTCAGCTCAAGAAATAAAACATTGGAAACAGTTAAATGCAACTTCCTCCCAACCAATCATATTTATTTGGTATTTATCACTCCACACACGTCTATACATCTTTATAACATATGTATGTATCCCTAAGCAGCGTCTAGTATTTTACCAGTGAAGAAGTGAAGTATTTTTAAACTTAAAAAATGTCTTACTATTACATCATTTTGATCACGTTGCTTCATTAACTCATCCACACAACAGATATCTATAAAGCGCCTACTATGCTCTCTGTGCCACGATGAATTATACTATAAAGGGAAATCCCTTCACTTCCCCAGAAAGATGTCAGTACCAACTACGTGAAAAATGATTCCTTTGCAAAATCATTTTCAGACTTTGCAAATTCCTATTGTTTCTATTTCACTATCTCTTGAAAGAACCCACTGCTCTGTTATTAGGCAGAGCAATGAGGGATACTGTGCTTTGAGAAATGAGGCATAAAAACATGTCACAGATGCCTCAACGGGTTCTCCCCTAGAAGGCCGGCTTGGTGTCCAGGACAGGGGGGGTTCCGTCTCGAACCCCCGCTCCAGAAGGCTTCAGCTCTAGACCACAGAGTTCAGAACAGAGTGGGATTCTCCTGAATCGCATCCCAGAGAGTTTAGTTGTGGAGGCATCTGGGTAGGAATTTATGCGAAAGACCCTCCTGACCCTCCCAGCTCCATCCACAGGTAGCTGTGTGTGCAGAGGGCTGGCTACAGACCCGCTGTGAGGCCTGGGACCGTGTGCCCAGGCTCCAGCCATGCGTCTCCTCAAGGGTGAACACCTCAAGCCCCCGCTTCTTGTCTCTCACGGGTCATCAGTGGGCGGGGCGAGAAAGTGCGGTCAATTTCACCAATCCCCAGCAGAGTAGCTGGGGTGACCGCTGCAGCCAGTCTGGTTCTCTGTTCCACGGGCTTCTGGAGTTCACGGCGCTCTTGTCCTTGGGACGAGATACATAGAAATCCTTCTATGAACGTAAGTGATCAACACGCTATTCATCTTTCATTGCAATTGTTTGTAAGTTGCAAAACTGAGTCCAGTCTCTGTCCCCCCAGAATTGACCTTGGGGGGTCACGTTTTTGGTTAATCACACTCACACAGAGGTGTTCACCGACTGCACCCCTTATTCTGGGTGGGAAAACCACCTCCAGCCCCCAAGGGACGGAAATCAGTGACGTTTACCAGGGAAAATCTAATGTTTCTCGGGTCGCTGGATGGGTGAGTCCCGGTTAAGTGAGCGGTGGCATTTTAGCGCTGATTCTGTCCTAAGCAAAATGCGGTGAGGTTGCTCTTCCGCACCTGGAAATGGCCATGCAACGCCCCAGGGCCCTCTTGATGTGCCCCCCCACACTCAGGGCCACCCGTGTGGTCAAAGCTGTCCCGCTGGCCAAGCAGAGGTTCCCGGAGTCCTAGGCAGGCGCTCGGCACCAGGGAACCACCACCTTTCCGGGCGGGACTTTGGGACAGAGTGATGGGATCTCACCCCAGTCCTGCCTGCAGCGATCATGGATCCATCGGTCCCAACCCAAAGACGCCCAGAAGCTTGGGAACTCTCACCACTTGCTGATGGAGGTTTTGGGGCTCAGGGCAGCCCCCAAATACGCCTCCATGGCATATTCCATGGCATATTGGTTACTTTGAATTAAAGTTACCTGAGAAATGCAAGAGGCACACGCTGATCCTCCTCTCTGTTTCCCTGAAAGCAGGACATAAATCTTCCATGTGAAAGGTGCCCTCCCCATATCTGGATGTAGAAGGACACCCTTGTTGCCAATGTTGGGGAATTGGGGCCGAGAATCCTGTATAAACAAACCCTGGTACCTCTTTAAGTGACGACCCTGAGGCCAGTGAAGAACTCTGATTCTTCACTAACTGAGCCCCCAAACCCTAAGTTTCTTTGTCCTGTCAATTCCTCACAATTTTAACGTTTCCTTGTCTAAAAAGTATAAAAGCTTCCTGCTTTGGCCACTTCTTAGGCCCTATTTCTATGAGCCCTCGGTGGGCACGAGTTGAGATTTGTTTCTTTTTTCTCCTGTTTGTCCATCTTGTGTCAATTTTATTATTAGTCCAGCCACAAGAGCTCAAGATGAGTAGTGGGGGATTTTCCCTCCCCGACAGAGGGCATCCAATCCTAGGGATGGAAAAGGTCATCTCAGGGCCTCTCAGTGCTCCGGACAGCCCACTGTTAGATGCTCTATCCTCCCTTTCTTGTCTGTACAATTGCCCTATTTTTCTAGAAAAGGTTTTCTCTGGCCCAGCCAGTTATCTCACTGTCCATGACACACTGGGGCCGAGGCTCTCGTTCCCTTGGTTCTGAATCATTCACTGTGACCGCCTCTGAGCTGGTCCTCCCCAGTCCCCCCCGCCTTCCCCAACTGCTGGATGGGAGGTAAATGCAGCCTGCAGGGCACTGCCCTCTCCACGCCACCCACTGGCCCTCACCTCCCCGCCGCTGGGGCCAGGCTGTCCACGCACACATCTGCCCAGTGCTGGTCTGCGTGATCCCAGGCACACCCTCCCTGGGCGGCCAGGTGTTGGCCACAGGTACATGAGTACATCCCTCTCTTAATAAGGAAGACAGCGTTTTGTTTCTTTTTTCTGGCTATAAGACTAAGTCATTTCATTATAAACAAAAAAATACCAAGAAGTAAAAAAGGGAAACTAAAAATCACCCATCATCCCTCCATCATGTGACAAGCATTGTTTATATTTTGATAACTTTGCTTGCAGTTTTTTCTTGCATATGAATAAAACATATTTTTTCAAAATTGGATTTATACCATGTATAATAGTTTGTACCCTGTGATTTTTTTTTCCAGCCTCACTCCCACAATAAACACATCACCCTTATTCTTGCCTCTGTATCTCAGGCGTACTGCTCTCAAATTCCCGTCCCCTCCCCTCCATCTATCTAAGTTTCCCCCTACCTTTAATTCCCGGTCCTATAAAGCCTTGCCTGATAATCCCAGTCTGTATGAATTTCATTCCAGTCAATATGTTCTGCCTTTGTTATACAGATTGCATAATTCAGTGCTTCATCTAGCATCTTGTCTTTTCTAGTTGAATTGGTCTTATGTCCCTGGAATTAATATAAGCCCCTAAAGGTCAGCAACTGTGCCTCATGCATAGTAGGTGCTGAATAAGTATTTGCTGATTTTCAGACAGCTTCGTATTTTGCGAATTCCATTACTCCCCCTGCCCTCTGTTGTTTGTACACAGAAGTGGAAATTCTCAGGGACGCCACCAGAAGTCGGGAATAAACACCAATCTCATGGTAAAAACACTTCTGTCAAGTTGATCCTAGAAAAGTATGGGGCTCACATCTTGTATTTTCCTAATTCAGCCCTTCCCTTGGCCGGTGGAGGAGACATAACATGGTTCGATAACAAGAACCATCCTGGACCTTTCTGGGCTGGAGTTTCCCGAGGGTGGGCCATCCCAGAGCTGGACCGGTTCAAGCATCAAGCAAAGAAATAATGAGGTGCAAGCTCTCCTTCTCATACTCTCTTCAAAACTTAAAAAATGAATAAAATAAAAAGGTCATCAAAAGAAAATTTAGGCTCGATGGGATTGCAAATTAAGAGTCATTTGCTAACATTGAAGTAGCATTTTTCTGACCCTATTTTGCAAAGGCTATTCCCTCCCACTCCCACACAAAGATTCCTCCCCCACCCCCAGCTGGAGCAAGAAAGAGCCCGGGCCCCGCTTGCTGCAACTCACCTATTAGTGATAACAGACCAAGATAATTCATGAGTCCAGTGCTGTCCCAGGGCGGCAGAAACTAAATGGAACACTTCCTCCCTAGGTCACCAGGGGAGGGGTGGGGCGGATTTTAATTCCAGACCTTGGCATCCACTTGGAGTTATCAGTTTTCCATCCATTGATGTTTAATGCTCATTTTCACATTAAAGGCTGTGTGCCGGGTGACAAAGAAACAGTAAGTCTGGGTGCTCCCCCTTCCCTCCAGACCCTCTGCCATTCCTCCCCGTGCACCCCACCCCTGACCCTGCACTTGCTTAGTTAGCTGTGTGACTTGGACACATCACTTTACCTCTCTGAGCTACTTTTCCTTTTTCATACATGCATGGCAGCCTCCTTCCAACATTCTATGAAATACCTTCTCCACCTTCCCCATCTCATGTTCCAGATTTCAAAGTGCTGTCCGAGGGGTGTGATGTGGCGACAGAGGTGCAGGCTCCATCTGAGGACACCAGCCTCTAAGTCCTGCCCGACTCCCCTTCCCTGAAACAGCCACCCAGGCACACCCCAGATGTCACCTCCTCCAGGAAGCCTTTCTTTCCTTGTAATTATATCATCCCCACCACCACCAGATGGAATGAACCTGCTCTGTGCTCCAAGTGCATTTTGTTTGTTCCTCTGTGGTGAGTCTTATACCCACGCTATCTGTCCTGTAAACAGGGGCACTGACATGCCCTTGGGTGCAACTGTTATTGGATTAGTCCTGCTCCCAGGGCTGGAGAGAGGGCACTGGTAACAAAAATAGGCGTTGTTTCTCACGCGTGCTCCGCAGCCCTTGACATTTTGGTGAGACAGTTACTTTTCATTTCCCTTTAAATGTTCCACGCAAAGCTGGAGACTTTGGGGGCAGGAGTTTTGCAAAACGGGAGGGGAGGGGGGAGGTGCTGGAGGGCCACGAAAACGACAGGGGGAGGAGCGGTTCCCCATCACTTGGCCGACCGCAGAGACCCAGGCCCCCCGCCCCCGTCCCCGCTCCGGTCCAGCAGCGCCCCTCCGCCCGGCGCCGGCCTCCCCGCAGCGCCCCCTGGCGGCCGCTGGGCCGTCTGGGTCCCACCGGCCGCAAGCAGAGGACGGGCTCACTGCTTAAGATCAAATGAAATTAATCCTATCTTGACTGGACTTTAGAACCGTTAGTGGGGGGCTCTGGGGGACGGTCCCCCGCTCACTGCTCAGCCTGCCACCATCTCGCTGATGTCCCCTCCCGGCCTCCTCCGCCTCCTGTGGGGACCACTGTTTACATAGCAGGGGCATTTGGGGGAAGCACCTTCCCAGAGCTGTGAGCTGCTTTTCAGAAGCTTCCCTCACAAGGCTTCAAGGGAAAACCTCAACTGCGGTGTCTCCCAGAAAAAAAAACATCTGCTGTTTCTTCCTGTGGCTTCATGATCTTAGACGGTGTTTCTGAGGATCACAGAACAATCCTCATGAGGCTGCACCATCACTATCCCCATTTTGCAGGTGCAGAAGTTGAGGCTCAGAGAGGCTAAGTTCTCGAGGCTATGCAAGCAGTGAATGGAGCTGGCTTTGAACACAGGCAATCCGACTCCAGAGTCCCAATCCTCTCCCTAAGCTCTGCTTTCTCCTGGTCTAACCCACTCTCCAAGATCTGGCATTTAGAGTTCCCTAGCATAGCGTAAATCGTCTTCCAAAATTGAGATTCTATTTTGATTCTCCATTTGAAGTGCACTAGGGGACCTCACTGTTCAAAGGACTGCCATCCCCTAAACTGGAGTGTTACAAAGAAAAGCCTGACCTGGCAAGTCATTTTGTTTTTATAAGTGAGGTTCCCATACCCTTGCCCATATATTCCTCAGATAATATAAATGAAAGTACCTAGCAGGTTTTGCCTGGCACGCAGCGGGTACTCAATATTTGTTGAATCTAATTTTGTGCCTGCATGAATGCACCTGGAAACATCCACTCGGCCACCACCTGACTTCTCGGCTTGAGGGACACCACGAGTCCCTATGCAGAAGCAAGTGTGTCAAGCTGGGACAGTCAGTATACACCCCGATGCGAGGCTGCCAGAGCACATCTCCTTTCCTTCAAAATACACACATTTCTTCAAGGTACACAGACTACCAGATAAGCAAGCAGTTGCTCTCTGGGGTCGTCTGTTCCTGATGAGAATTATTGAAATAGGAAACTATTTTTAAGCTAAATCATCAATCAAAAGTACTCTCCATTCTGGCATGGCTGATTTCCACAGATAATAAAATCCCATCAACTGCTCCAAAGAAAAAGTGACCTACATAACAATGACAGTGAGAATAACAATTAATCCTCCATGGAAACGTTCAAAAGCTGGGATTGTAGTCAAGTCAAGATTCCCAGGGAGTATCAGGACCTGCTGTCTTGATTCTAAACTTGGAGCAGATAAAGGAAGTGCTGCCTGGGACTCGAACTTGCAGGGACGGGACACAAGTCCCAAATGACAGCCAGGCGCTGGGGTATGATGTAGTCAGAACTGAACGAGACAAAGCAAACGTCACCAGTGCCCAAGGGAAAACACGGAAAACCAGTTCTGTGTGGATTCTGCTTGAGAAGATCTCAGAAGAATCATTTAGTAGATGAATCACAGAAGAATTCTTTTGTAGGTGACTCCATCATTGCCAACGAACCAGGGCAAGGGCTGTGTCTGGGGTCCCCTCATAACCCTTGAAGAGCAGTTTGGCTCATCGATGTGGCCGTGTTTACACAACCACTTGGCTTTCTCCACCAAATGGATTAATCCTTTTGGTCACGTTCCTTATCAATGGATGTTGAAGCTCCATGGTGGTTGGCAGGTGTGTCCCCAAAGGGCCTCCCATGAGAATGAAGTCGCAGACGAAGCTGACGAAGGGGGGTGTAAGACAGAGCAGAAAGGTGACCCGGGAGGGGGACACCCAGGCTCTGGCCTGGCCCCGACGCAATCGGCTCTAAAACTCTGCAGTGGTCATTTGACCTTCTGGGTCTCCATCTCCCCATTTGGAAAAATGCCGTACGGTGATACGGTGCCATCGACTGAAAAGTGCAGGAGACTGTGAGTACCCACCAGGTTTCCCATGACCATCAGGCCCGAGAGCTTCTTATAACGTCAGACATAGACTCAGCATGTGCTAGCAAGCCCACTGGTGGGTATGTGTCCAAGGTAAGTGAAAACCTATGTTCACACAAAAAACCCATACGTGAATGTTTATGGCGGTTTTATTTATAATGGCCCCAAACTGGACTCAACCCAGATGTCCTTGGCGGGCGAGTGGATGAACGCTGGCACATCCATACAGCGAATCACTACTCAGGAGTGAACCATTGATACAGCCAAAGACACCGATGCCTTTCAGATGCACTGGGCACGACCCCGGTTACAGGCGAAACCGGGCACGGAGAACAGCGCTGTGGGTATGGATCGAGGAGGGTCTGGCTAGTGAGGGGCAGCGTGGAAGAATCTGGGGAGCGATGGCGTTGTTCTGACCTTCACTGGGATGGCACAGGACTCCGTGCATTTGTCCCAACTCATAGGACTGAATAAAAAGAGAGGTGGATTTTACTGCTATTGAATTTTTTTTTTAAGTAAAAGTTATTTTAAAACTCAAGCCCAGATCTTCCAAGACTGAAAAGAGAGGAGGGCTCCCCACTGGGACGAGAGAGGCAGGGAAAGAGAAGTGGTTCCCAAGTGAACTCGGTTCCCTGGGACCCACTTCCCACACCCATCTGCGGGCCTCCATGGCTACTGCTGCCCCTCAAGGACCGCACCCTGCCCCTCCCACGATGTTCTCAGCCCTCAGACTAAAGGCTTAGGGCCAACAAGGGGGAAGGAAACCCAGAGATTAACACCCAGCTCATGGGCTCCCTGCCTAGCTCTGCTCGGCATCAATGGGACAGAGGCCACTTCTCCTACCGCTAGGCTGGCCAAAGACCTGAAACCCCAAGAAAGCAAAGCCAAGAGGAGCGACCTTGGTACCTGGGCCCAGCTTCCCAATCCCCTTCTCCTGAATGAGGACCTGCTTCGGATTGATTGACACCGGGAAGGCCCAACCCCTTCAAGGGAGACGTCTCCACCAGGATTGCCAGAGAAAATACAGGAAGCCTCATAAATTTGAATTTCAGGTAAATAACGAGTAACGTTTTGGTGTAAGTATGTCCTGTGCAATATTCGCATGTGTTTTTATTTGCTAGATCTGGCAACCCTATCCTTCCCCCTCCCGACCCCCTCAGCGTGGCCCCTCCTACCAGACGTCAGAAGGTAGTTTGTTACATCTCCATCAGTCCAGATCCACGCCCTCACATTGCCTGCCTCTTGGTGCATACCCTGGGGATTACACACCCAGGTCTGTTAGGAAAACCTGTCTACAAACCCGGCCCCAAAGCAGACTGGGGCCCTGGGGAAGGGGGAGAAAAGGCCGGGCAAAGGGCATACCCTCTTCAACCTCTACCCCCCAGCAGAAGCTGGACTCCAAGGCCAAGCGTGGGCAGGTAGGTGGGTGCGTGGGGAAGGGAAACCCAGCCTGAGACTCTGCTCACAAACAGGCTGGGGCGAAGGCTACCCTGCCCATCCCGGGCCCCCATCCAGGATGTATCAGACCCTAGAGATATCAGGGGTCATGCTATCAGATGGACTCTGCCACCAGCCCACCTCCTGGGTCCTCCCAGTCACCCCTGGGGGACTCACACTTTCTGAGGCCCTGTGATTATAACAGGTGTCTGGGGGAGGTGCCATCCACAGGCCCCCGCCATGCAGGGAAGGGGGTGCCGCTTCCTTTCTGGGGCTTTTTATTTAGCCATTAACAGAGGGAAAATCTGTCCATCATTTATATTAAAACTCCAGCAGATGCGAAGCAGCTGCTCTCCATCCATGGGGCTGATGGAACAAGGTTAAACTGAAGCGCCAGGGATTTGGGTTTGATTAGATCTCAGGAAGCAGTGGTGAAAAGAAAGATAGTCAAAGGTAGGAACGGTCCCTGCTTACAATCGGTCATCTCTGCTCCTGGGTTCCCCAGACGCGGGTGAGAGTTGCCTGCCACTCAAGGGGATCACGTTCTGGTGACCACCAGCACCCAACGGGCCGTGCTGATAACAGAGCTGGGAGCACAGCGGGGGCTGAAGCTGGAGAGTTGGCCGGGTTTCCTGGAGGCCATGTCTGAGCTGAGTCTGAAAGGACAAGCAGAGGTGAGCCAGGAGGAGGTGGGGCTGGAGACTGGAGGAGGATGGAACTCCAGGCAGGGGACCCAGCTCGGCCAAAGGCACGGAGGCAAGAAAAGCGGAGAGTGTCCGGGAAACGGTGTGGCTGGAGCAGAAAATTGGAGCGTGGCAGGAGATGGGAGTGGAGGGCCTGGTGGGCTTGGCGTGACAGGTTAGGGGGTCTGACTGGATCCTGAGAGCGTGAGGGTTTTTAACAGGTCAAAGTGCCAAGTCCAAGTGCATCTCAGGACGGGTGCTCGGCGGCAGAGGAGCGGGGCTGGCCTAGGCTTAGGGTGCCGAGGTCTTGAGTAGCAGACTGGCTTGCAAAGCACTCGGGAGGCGATACGGCAGACCTGGGGATGAACTGGGTGTGGGAGGAGAGGCAGCGGTGGGGAAGGTGAACGCCAGCTTTCTAGAATCCATGGCTCTTCAGGCTTTGAACACCAGTCACCTAGCGGGGATGATATAAATGAAGTGGCTCTGACGTCAGGGGGCAGTAGTGGGGTTTCATTCTTGCAAAGTCCAGCAGCACCCCAAGCACCAGCCAGGCTGCTCAAACCCGTCCCCAGCCCGACAGCAAAGTCCGCTCTGCAGAGTCTCCAGCCTGGCCCAGCCCTGCCCCCATCGTTGCAGCATTGGTGCACAGGTGCAGCTGGACCTGCATCTGCAGAGAGGTGATCAGGGCCCAGAACGAACTTTTAGTGGTCACCACGGGGATGTCCTGAAGGTGTCAAAGAGGTCACACAAAGTACAAGAATGTGGCCCAATCTTGGTGGAAGCACTGGCGGATGGAACCCCAGGTGAGGATTCTGGAGCACCTGCCCCCGTTCTGGAGCTGGGCATCCTTGTCTACCCAGTGAGGAGTATGCAAAGGCCACAGTCCTGGGGGGTCCGAGGATCCTGCTGAGGGTGAAAATGAATGAATGCAGCTCAGTGCTGCCGCCTACTGCTCTCCTCCTGCCATTGCATACACTCAGCATCACTGACCGCCCACTTCCCAGATGCACTTCCCAGGGCAGGGCTCTGACTGGGAGGGTCACGGAGAGCCAGGGCCGGGCTAATTCCCAGTAACTGAACTTCTGAGCCGAAGGCAGGGAGAAGGCGGGCGTAGCTGGAAGGATGGAGGTGTCCCAGAGACCAGTGAGCCTTTTCACATCCATTCGCAGGAGTGATGGGTGATCACTGCTGGGAAGACATTCAGGCCGGGGCTGGACAAACACCTGGTCATGGTGGGGGGGGGGCGGGGGGGGAAGGGGGCGGGTGCTTCAGGAGGCAGGAGAAGGAACATGGACCAGATCAGGGTTGGCTAACTTTGGCCCCCAGGCCAAATCCAGCCACTGGCTGTTTTTGTACAGCTCACTAGCTAAGAACGTCTTTTACATTTTTTAATGGTTGAAAAAAATCAATCAAGAATAACAGTTGTGACAGAAACTGCATGGTCTGCAAAATCTAAGGTATTTGCTGCCTGGCCTTTTACAGAAGTTTCCCGACTCCTGGCCTAGGGTGCAGCTGAGGTCTCTCCCATCTGAGATGTTGACCGGGGCCAGGCTGCCCGGGAACATCGTCACCCAGAGGTCCTGGTTCCTCCAGCACACAGGCCCCACCCGCCCCAGACCCTCACATGCAGCATCCAGCCCGGCCAGTCTCCTGCGAGCCCCGACCACGGAAAACGGACAGGAGCCGAGGGCAGGGAGGGCGGAAAGAGCTGGAAGGGAGCAGCCCGGGTCCACGTGCTGCCCCCCAGGGCCCTCTGCACCCAGCACAGCTGCTCCAGTGTGGGAAGGGGTGACGCTTCCCCCTTGGACTCTGTCAGGGATGACACGGCTCTCTGAGGCCTCAGAAAAATACTTCAGCAGTTCTGGTGGGCCCAGATTTGCCAGAAAGTTCCCCTGTGCCCAGCACAACTCACAGGACTTGTCAAGATGACCTCCTTTCGTGCTGCAAATCGCTTCTCGATGAGGAAAACCTGCTGATGACTCAGTTCCTTTGTTAACCTCAATTTTTTTCAAAAAAGAAGGAAGAAAACCTCAGTTCTTGCCCTTTCGGAGGGGAGAGGAAGTCATCTGTAACATAACTAAATGAGGCAAGGTTTTCACCCTCCAGTGATTCTTGCTCTGTCTCCTGTCTGCAATGGCAGCAGCCATCTGATTAAAGCACAAGTGCCCGATGACGGGTCCTGGTGCTGTGCGCACGGCCCACGTGCCGGACACCGTGCCAGGCCCTTTACTGACAATACTGTCCCAGCAGTGCTGGCCGGGCTCCTGCTTTCCCCCCGGGGGTGGTGTTAGGGTGCCGAGTATCATGGGATCCTAGGCCAAGTTCCATTTCTCAGCGCCCCGGCTTCTAATGGCAGCAGCTCAGCCTGGGCTAAGGGCCGTGAGAGCAGGGACCTCTGGAAAGGAGGGCAAGGGGAAGTGGGGCAGCACATGGGCCTGGGGGTCTGGACGCAGAGGCCGTTGTCCTGGCTCTGCAGTCTGCAGCTGGGGACACCTCCCCAGAGACTACTTACATGGATTAAACAAGGTTACACCCGCAAAACGTCCCCCCGCAGAAGACCCCGGGTGAGTGTTAATTCCCCATACATGTCCTTGACCCCAAAGCTGGAGATCACATCATCAACCCCTTTCCCACAGCGGTGGTTCTGAGGCTGGGGTGAGACGAAGGAAGCGATAGAGCTATAAACTACAAAGCTCGACAGCAGTGTATTCACTCAGCAAACACTGATTAAACACTTACTCGGTGCCACTTCCTGGACTAAGGTCAGGGATGACGGTAACAAGACAGAAACAGTCCTTGCTCTGGCAGAGATTAAGTCTACTTTTCATAATAAGGATGCGTGCTTTTAATTACTGGAGCACATGATCTTTGTGGTCAAGCGTTGGGGAGCAAATGCATGGACCCGTGGACACACATTGTCAATGGTCTTGTGACCTATGGATGGATATGTGAGCCTTTGTTGCTCTACCTGTAAAATGGGATAATGTTTGTGAAAATTAAGTTGAAATAATATACGTGAAAGCATGGAGCATCGTCTGTGGCACAGGGCAGAGCTTTAAAAGAAAAAACGTTACCTTAATCGGATGACACCCCAATAAACAATATAGGGAAGCAGAAACATATTCACCTTCAAGACTGAGGCTGTGGGGAAAGCTCGGGTAACCTGAGTCCCCAGCGGAGGGGGGACTGCACCTCAGGGGCCACCTCCTGCACACTTCCATGCCTCCCCATTGGTGATCTCTCCTGAGCCCCTGATCAACACCTTCCACAAGGGCCGTGCCCACAGATGTGTTAATGACACCAATCACTCCTGTTTATTGAGCACTTACTATATGCCACACCTGTCATCTCATTTAACCCTCACAACAATGCTCTAAAGAAGTGGCACTGTTATCCCCATTTTACAGATGGGGAAAGTGAGGCACAGAAAGTTTTGGTAAATTACCTGAGATCACACAGCTGGTGGTGAGAGTGTTACCGACCAGCGTTCTTGGCCTTCCCTAATCAATAGAAATTGATAAGAGGCCAGGCAAGGAATTTGGACAAGGCTTTATTGGGGCCCCTGCTGCAGCAGGGTAAAGCGAGAACAAGTAACATCTTCCCTTGCTCACTCCCCAAGGTGAAGGGAGCTAGCTCCTTACATGAGGTCAGGGTAGGGGTGTGTCCAGGGGTCAGGCCTGAAGGGTGGCTTAGGTGCTCTGCCCACCCCTTTGGTGGTGCTGTGTGCAGGGGGCATGTGTAGTACCTGTTTTTGCTCCAAACACCCTGTTTTTATTCCCAGCTCTTCAGAAGTGACAGTTGGGGTTTGGTCTTTCTGTATTTTGTCTTTCATAATTTGCCCCAGCTGTGCATGCACGGAGTTATTTTTAGTCCCTTATTGTTTCTTTGTATTTTGTTGCTGGAGGAGATGTCTAGACCTACAGCAGAGGGTTCCTGGTCCCAGCCTGTCTCAAGAGCAGCCAGGATTTGAACCCCCCTCGTCCATCTGACCTCAGAGCCTATGGGTTATCCATGGGGCTATAGGACGGGAATCACCTGGGAGGGTCAGGGGGCCGGCAATGAGCCCAGGTGCCTGTGAAACATACTATCCTAATGATAGCTGAGGTTTGTGAAGAATTTACTATGTGCCACACACTCTTGTACTGTGTCTTAAAGAGATCTTAAAAGTATAAGAACAACCATACCACCTGCATCAGTTAGGAATGGTGCTGCGGAAGAGAACTCACCTGTCTCCTCCGTGTGTGATTTCCAGACACAACTGGTACTTTTATATCAGAACAACAGTGGTGACTTGGTGCCAGGCGCGTCCAAGCTCTCTACACAAACTGACTAAGATGGGTGCTGTTGGCACCCTCCTGTCGACTGAGGTGAGGATGCCGAGTCACGTGGCAGGGGCTATGGGCTGCAGGGGCGCAGCTGGATGCAGACCCAGGCGGTGGGGCTCCAGAGCCGCCCAGCACCCCTCCCTGAGCCTCGGAGGCTTGGCCTCCCCCGGTCCTGGACACGGCTTCCATCTCCGGCTCGCACAGATGGGTGGGATGAGAATTCCTTTGATTGAAATTTTGCCCAGGAAATTGGTGTATTTAGCTCCAAATCCTCACCCACTGCAGGAACTCCCCAACATAAGGCTTGGACAGCATCAGCTGGGGGCCTCGCCCTCACCAATGACTGAAAACAACCAATCAGCCAAAATGACATCCTAGAAAACAAGTGGCCACCAGTGCTCCCCAAATGTCAGCGTCATCAAAACCAAGGACAGTCTGAGACACTGCAGAGCCAAGAGGAACCTAAGGACACACGATCCTTGCAGTGTGGCATTAGGGATGATATACTGCAACAGAAAAAGGGCGTGAGGAAAGGACTGAGAAAATCTGAATAAAGTTGAATTTAGTGAATAAAGCTGTATCAGCTGTGGGTCATTAACTGTAACAAATATACCACACTAATGTAAGATGCTAATAATAGGGGAAACTGGGTGTGGTGCATATGGGAACTCTCTATATGTGCAATTTTCTGTAAATCGAAAATTGTTCTAAAACTAAAGTGAATTATAAAAAATGCACACCCATTAATGATACTACTTAAATTTACAGTTATGTCCACTTTTCATATTTCAATTTGTCTTAGTCAACTTGGGCTGCTATAACAAAATACAATAGACTGGGTGGCTTAAAAACAGACACTAATTTCTCACAGTTCTAGACACTAGAAGTCCAAGGTCAAGGTGCTGGCCGACTCGGTTCTTGGTGAGTACCCTCTTCCTGGATGGCACACGGCTACTTTCTGGCTGTGTCCTCCCATAGCTGAAGTTCTGCTGTCTCTTCCTCTTCTTATAAGGGCACTAACCCCATCATGAGGGCCTCATCCTCATGACCTCATCTAACCCTAACCACCTCCCCAAAGGACTCACCTCCTAACACCATCACACCGGGGGTTAGAGCTTCGACGTACAACTCTGGGAAGAAAGCACTCAGTCCATAACACAGTTGACTTTAATAACGGTATATGAATGCCAAAAAAGAAAAAAATGGTCCATTCAAAATGTGAGTGATCCTTCCTACTGCCGCACACTTGTCAGGGTGGCTGTTATCAAAAGAGATAACAAGTGTTGGCGAGGATGTGGAGAAACTGGAGCCCTTGTGCACTGTTGCTGGGCAAGTAAGATGGTGTGGCTGCTTTCGAAAGCAGCATGGAGGTTCCTAAAAACATTAAAAACAGGACTACCTTGTAATCCAGCAATCCCACTTCAGGGTGTGTATCCAAAAGAACTGAACTCAGGATCTCAAAGAGATATTAGCATTGCCGTGTTCATTGCAGCATTATTCAAAATAGTATGGAAACCACTCAATACCCATCGACAGATGAATGGATAAAGAAAATGTGGTGAATACACATGCAATCACTATTACTCAGCCTTAAAAAAGGAAGGGAATCTTGCCATTTGTGACAATATGGATGGACCTAGAAGACATTATGCTGAGTGAAATAAGTCAGACGCAGAAGGGCAAACACTGCCTGACCCCACCTGCACAAGGGACCCAGAGTAGTGAAACTTACAGACACAGACAGTGGGATGGTGGTTACCAGGGCTGCGGGAGGGGAAATGCAGCCACTGTCCGGTGGGTACAATGTTACAGCTATACAAGATGAGGAAGTTCCAGAGATCTGCTGTACAACTTTGTGCCAATAGTTAACAATACGGTATTGTGCACTGAAAAACTTGTCAAGTGGGTAGATCTCACGTTAAGTGTTCTTACACACACACACACACACACACACACCTAAAACTATAAGAACAAAACAAAGGGACACAAGGAAACTTTTGGAAGTGATGGACATGTTTATTACCATGATTGTGGTAATGGTATCATGGGTGTACACCTATGCCCAAATTCATCAGATTACATACATCTAATGTGCAGCTTTTTAATATATCAGTCATACCTCAATAAAGCTGAATGGAAGGAAGGGAGGGAGGGAGGGAAGAAAGAAAGAAAAGAAAAAGAGAAAGAAAGAAGAGGAAGAAGAAAAACAAAAAAGAAAGAAAGGAAGGAAAAGAGAAAAGAAATAAAAAGAGACAGGAGAGGACAGGAGAGAAAGAAAGGAAGAATGAAAGCAGAAAGAAGGAAGGAAGGAATAAAGAAAGAAAGAAAGAAAGAGAGGGAGGGAGAGAGAGAGAGGGAGGGAGGGAGGAAAAGTGATGCTTCCCGCCAATCATCAGGGCCCTTTCCTTGTGTGGGGCACGCTTTGGCAGGTCCTGTAGGACGGGAGCAGCACACATCCCTCAGCCACGAGCTCTGTGTACTGGGAGCATCACTTCCAGAAAAAACAACCTGCTGGTCCTAGAGATGGGGTGACAGCCACGCTTAGAGCTGGGTGGAAGCTAGAGGGCGCTGTACCAATCACTAGCCCGGCCACCCTGGAGCCGGAGAAGGACACGGGGTGGCAAGAGGGCCAGGACTCAGCGGGTCCCGGGCAGAAAGAGGGGACGCACAGAGTGGCTTCTTGGATGCGCTGTAGCTTTCAGGTAAAGGTGTGGAGGCGGGCCTTGGCTTAGTCATGTCCCAGCTCAGGGACCCCAGGCAAACCGCATGTCTCCTTTAAGACTCAGTCACCTCATCTGTTAAATGGAGACACTCAGAGCAGCTGCCTCTTGTGGTGGAGATTAACCGAGAGCGCGTGTGAATACTGAGATAGGAGGCCCGAAGACCTAAGCGGAGAAGTAGTTAAAGCTGCTTTGCTGGGCAGCTGGGCCAGGGTTGGAAGGGATAGGGGAGGGGCCATTGCTTTCAATGAACCACGTGCATCCATTATTTGGATAAAGTTACTTGGAAAGCATGTTTAAGGGTGAGATTGTGCACGTAAAGCTCAGCCCGGTGTCAGCACACAGAGCCAGAGCTCGGCACTGGTGCAAACCGCGTGGCCAGGGTCGGAAGATTCCTTCTGTCACACGAGGCAATCCCTGGGGCTTCCTGGGGAGGCCAAAGGGATGACGGTGATGGGAGTCTGGGGAATCTTAAGGAGGGGGACCTGAGGATGCTAACTTGTTTACCAAACCCCGGAACACACAGCAAGCTGATCTCTCTCGAAGTTTGAAGGTGGTGATTTGGAAACAAATTTACAGCAGCTTATAAATGCATGGACTTTGTTAACCCCAGATACACTGTGGCCTGGAAATCAGAGAGAAGGAAGTTGGGAGGGCTTCCAGAAATCTTCCAGAAATCATGAAACCATACATTTGTCACTGAGGAGGCCAGTAGGAGTGGCAGTGTCGCTGGTCTTCTGAAGTTGACGTCTCAGAAACCAGCTGTGCCCGGCCCCATCCAACCCTCCACCTCCCAGACCCTGGTACCCTCTCTGGGACATCCACAGGCAAACTGTGGGTGTGACCTGGTCTAATAAGGACGGCCGGACACAGGTGCAACATTGGAGTTGTGGGCGTCCAGGCAGACCCGGGTCATGAAGGAGGATGGACAGGGCCCTGCGCCCCTGCACCTGCTGACCCAGGACAAGCCAGCACACGTGACAGCCTCCCCGACCTCCATCACCCCTGCACACCCCCTACCTCACCCCTACGCACACAGGCACACACCAGACACAGCACACACACACACTGCCGTGGAGGGGTGAGCACAGGATACAGAGTCGGGCTCTACTGGTCCCCGGCACATCATTTAATCTCCCCACAACTCTGGGTACAGACCTACCTCCAAAGAGACTTGATAAAGAACAAACAGGAAAAAAAGTCTGTGAAAGAGCTGTGTAAATTGTAAATCAGATTATAAATGTAAGCTGTTGCTGTTATTAAGCGGTCGGTTCTGTTCTCGAGCATATGGCATATCGAGTGAGGCCTACGAGCAGGGGCGGGGCGGAGGTGCAGTAAGGGCTGGGGAGGGCGGGTCAGAAGCAGCAGCCTGGAAGGCGCCCTTGGGACCACCTTTCTGGACCCACCTGCACCTCCACGGGCCAGAGACCAGCCCTGCGCCAGCCACAGGATCGCAGGGAAGGAAAAAGGCATCCTTACTCAGCTAATCCACCAGTTCATTTTTATTCTGAAAGAGACACTCCACCCCACAAAACAGCAGGGCGGCCAATCTCATCATGCAAAGATGGGAATTTCTTAGCTGATGGATGCTTCATTCAGCTCTCATCCTGCAGTGGACCCCTGGCTGGGGTTTTGCCGCAGGACCTGCTTCCCTAGAAGGCCTAAGGGACACCCAGTGGGAAGGGGGCGCGGGGGGTGAGACTTGTGGGGGGGGTTGATTGTGAAACGGTGAGTCACTCCCTTCCTGCCGCAGTTCCCCGCACTCCGTGGGGGGGAAAGGAGGAATGATTAACACTAGGAAACCGGATCATTTGCCGAGAGGAACGTAAACGGTGCCTTCCTACAAAATAATCCGCCCAGAGCCCAGGCGAAAGGAAATGAGCCTTTCTGCCCCTCTTCCCCGTCTGTTTTTCTCCCTCCCCTCCCAAAACTTTCTCAAACATCCCAACACGATCTTAAGCTTCCACATGCAAAAAGTACACGTCACTGCATATATCCCAGAGATTTGCAGAATGTTTATACACTGGGGTCACCAACAAGTCCCACTTTCTTCCATCTTTTCCCCCCGCCTCATCCCCAAACTCATCTCCGCTATCTTGTCTGCAAAAAGGGATGCTTCAGATTTCAGTGTTCATTGTTCACAGCACCTGAGAATTCTTGAGCTGTGGGGCACGTAGTAATGAACCAGACCGGATGCTCCAGAGGGAGTCTGTGCCGTACTGTCTCCCTGGGTCTAAAATTGGACAAACAAGTCCCCCTTGACCATTGTAGAGATGAGAAACAGTCCCAGAGCATGGCTGTGGCCAGGTTCACACAGCCTGCTCTTGACACTTCCACGTTGACCCATCACACTGGCAAGCTGGTCCACTGGGCTGACTCATCTTCCTGCCCTAAAGACCCCTTTCCAGCAGTACTCACCCACAGGTCAGGAGCAACAGAGGAGCCAGGCCTGGAGCTAGGACACAGCTCTGCCGAGGCCCACGTGGGCCACAGCACATGCAGGCGCGTGTCACCTGTCCCCATCTGAGCCAGCTCCAGAGACCAGCAGCTCTGAAGGCTCGCAGGGCCTGGCATTCATCCCAGGAACAGGGGCCAAGGGCAAATCGCTTCTTAATTACTGCTTGCAGTGCAAGTTTTTGCTTTGGCCTGGGCAACGGCCAACCCCGCACAACACATCGCGTCTCTTATCAGCCTGCAGTGAATTGATCTTGGGAATTGAGCCTTGCCCGATCCATGGATTCTACTGTAACTGGAGAAGTAGCAGCAACCGTCTCCAGACACAGGCTCCTCTCTGCAGCTGGCGGATGACTGAAAGCCCTCTTCCTGAGCCCCTCTCTCCCACCCTCCCCTCCCAGGCCCTTCAGACAGTCTGAGGCCATGCCTTCCTTCTCAGGAGCCTCACCACTCAGCCTGGCCTGTACCACGTGGGCTCCTTCACAGCCACAGAGCAGTTTCACAATCATCTCCTATTGGGTCTTCACAGACAACCCTCCAAGGATTTAGGAGAATATATATTAGGGTGATTATCACATCAGCATTGCCAACAAACAACCCCCAAATCTCAATGGCTCAACACAAATATGTCCACTCCTTGCTTATGTCACTGTCTACTGTGCGCTGGGTGGCTTTCCAGGTGGCTGTCCTCCAAGAGACCTCTGTCTCTAATGTTCACCTGGGGAGGTAAACGTGAGGAGGATGGCACAGGTGGATTTGTGGTGAGAACACATACACAGCACTTCTGCTCACAATTCATTGGCCAGAACTAGTCATGTGACTGCTAAATGCAAGGGAGGCTGGGAAATGTAGTCTTCCTGTGGGACCAGGAAGAGGAAATGGACCAGTGAGCATCTAATCACTCTGCTCCAGAGGGATGATGACACTTTTCTTGTGCGGGCGGGTACATAAACATCATCTCATTCAATCCCCGTGACAGCTCACTGAAGATTATTCATCTTTGTTTACACATGAGGCAACTCAGAGAATCCAGGGCTCTGACTCCAAATCCCCTGCTCTGACACACGAACATAGTCTCCCTGGACAAAGCCGAAACAGTGTAGAGAAGACTAGAATCCTTTTTGGCCATCCTACCCTCCATCCCAAATCCCTCCCAAATTCACTGTTGTTAACAGTTTGATGCGTGTCTTCGTGGATCTTTGTGTACATGCATTTATATTGCATGAATGTATTCACAGTGATTATCCAATTGATTTGTCATTTTCTTTAAAAAATAGACCTGTATGGGCTTCCCTGGTGGCGCAGTGGTTGAGAGTCCGCCTGCCGTTGCAGGGGACACGGGTTTGTGCCCCGGTCCGGGAGGATCCCACATGCCACGGAGCGGCTGGGCCCGTGAGCCATGGCCGCTGAGCCTGCACGTCCGGAGCCTGTGCTCTGCAACGGGAGAGGCCACAACAGTGAGAGGCCCGCGTACCTCAAAAAAAAAAAAAAAAATAGACCTGTACTATATACATTATTTTGTAACAAAATCTAACACACACCTCCTTATAAGTATCCAGTGTTTTATCACCAGATCACCCAACCTCCCAGATTTCAACCAAGGAGCAATTCTTTGGGCCTAAGGTACCATCTCCATAAGGTCTTGGCTAAAATGCAAATACCTCCCAAGAGAAATGTAGAGCATGAAGCACGAATAGTCATTCACACCTTAGCTCAACATCATTTGTCTCTGTAGAGTCAGACCCAGGAGGACAGGGCCAATGTCTTCTCTTGCCAGCAGCCGGCCCTTGGCCCATTGCCTGGTTTGGGGACACTCACATCTGTACCTGAGACTCTGTCCTATGTCGACTAGACTCTGTCCTATGTCGACTATCTTTTAAATCACCCAGGATATTGGGGGCTGGGAAAAATAGGTCCCTGAGGGTGAAGGAAAAACTCACCCTTTTGGAAAGTGGGATTAGACGAAACCGGTTTGAAAACAGTCCGAGTCTGGACAGCTGAGTATACTGTGCCCTCAAGTTACCTCGTAGTCTTCACAATAACCCCTGCTATGCAGAGGGTCTGGTTACCCCCATTTTACAGCTGGAACGGCCAAGTCCAAGCGGGAGGTGGACTGCCCAAGGCTGGCTGCACAGTCATTCCCCCACCTGCACGTGAGGCTGCCTCCCCAGGCCTGGGGCCAGCAGCCCACCCTGAAGCTTTATTTAATGGGCTTCTACTCTCCAGTGCCAGACAGGGCCCCAGGGATTTGAACCAAACCTAAAAATGATCTGAAAAGCGCTAAACCGTATGAACTTTGAACCAAGTTTCGACATCATTTCATTGACCTCTGAACCATATTCGGAGGGATTACTCTCTCTCCTGCCCATCCTTGAAGACCTAACAGAAACCCAGAAACCCCTCTTCCAGATAAGGCTGCCCTGATGGCTCTGCATGAAGGGATCTCTTCTCCTCTGAACTCGGGGTCACATAACATCTGCACAGTTAACGGGCCGATTAATCCACTGCACCTTGTGTCAGCTCTTTTTCGGTGCCGGGCTGCTGCTTAAATAATTTGGTGTCATAATTTATCAGGAGCTTCTGTTGTGTCTCCCCAAATAGAGGATAATCTCCTCGAAGGCGAAGGCAAACACCTGACCTTGACCGTGAGCCCCCAGAACGCAGCCGGATGACTTGCATGTGGAAGGTCCTCAACACACACTAGGGGTTTTACATCATTTCAGCATTTTAATGCTTTCATATGTAATACTTTATATTATTTCCATCTAACAGGATAATGCCTTTTCTAAATGATCTCTTTAGCTCCTTTCATTAGCTCATGTCAATCACAATTTTTTCTCTTTTATCCTTTTAACTCTTTTTTACCAACCATGTTTAAATTTGAGAAAATGAATTCACCACCACCATAATAATCACCACCACCACCATCATCACCGTTATCATCACCGTCACCATCATCACCGTTATCATCACCGTCACCATCATCACCATCACCATCATCACCATCACCACCACCACCATCATCACCATCACCACCACCACCGTCATCACCATCACCATTATCCTCACCTATTGAGGGTCTGCTATTGGTCAGGCACTTGCTGTAAGCAGTCAGCATCACAACAATGATCCCAATGTTCCCTTGTCCCACTGTTACTATCCCTTCACCATCACTCAGATGTCTTTCACAGAGTCCTCCCAGTAGCCATATGTTCGCTCACGTGTATGAGGTCCTCTCCACCCTGCATTCAGGGCCCTAAGCACAGGACATAAAGCACAGCATTTAATCCCCTGTAATGCACTGTAAGTGCATTTTCCCCCATTTTGCAGATGAATAAACTGAGGCTCAGAGGGGCTCAAATCCCTGGGGCAATGGAGACACTTCAGGTCTCACTCTGAGTCTCACAGCAACTTCTTTAGCATGTGTTACAGTGCCCTGTAATGAGTGGGGATTCAGTGAAAACTCTTCTTCTGTGTATATTTGACATTATTCATAATAAAATTTAAAATAAAAAGTTATCTTTCCAAGCAAGAGAATAAAAGAACGTTATTAAGACAGGTATCAGACCTAACACCTTCACTGGTGTATTCCAAGTACGCAGTATATAGTAGATGCTCAATAAATAGTTATTGAATGGAAAACAAATGAATGAAAAGCTTGTGCAATGTGCTAGGAAAGGAAGCAGCTGAGCCGGAGCCAAACCCCAGTGGGCTTCACCCCAAAGCCCACTTGCGCATCCCCACGCCAAGGCGATGAATCGCCAGCACAAGGAAGTCCTTCGAAGGGATTCCAGCGGTCTCTGGAAAGGAAGGTCCCTCCACAGCAATCTTCCCTGTGTCTCCTCGCTCAAAATGCGTTCCAGCACCGGAGCTGGCTGGCGCACCCGCCTTCTAACAGTAAGATGCCTTCCTATTCGATTTTAGCGCTTAGGGATCAACAGCGGCGCTGCAGAGTTCACAGAAGGAAATCGATCGCATCTGGATCAATATCAACAGCACGGCACGGTCATCAGCTTACTCCGCTGCGCCTCACTATGCCTTCCTCTCCCTCTCTCTTCTTTCTCCTTCTCTCTCAAAGGCTACTCCAGGACCGAGAACAGCACAGAACTTGGGAGACATGGCTGTTACAGGGTCAGCTGGAAGGCCAGGGCTCACCTAGCCACCAACTAGACCTAAATCTCCTGGAACTAGACCCAGGGGACCCAGAGGTGCAGAGAGGGTTCTCACGAGGCTAAACCAACACCAGGGCCTGGCACAGGGCCTGGCACAGAGCGGGCTCTCAGCCATGCTCATCCCCTCCCTCCCTCCTGCCTGCGGCCCTGCTTCTCAGCGTCTCTGCCTCTAGGGATGACTCCTTCGTATCCAAGTATTGAAAGCTTCCGCCAAATGCAAATATGTTTGCCGGCTCAGCTCAAAACAATAACCAGAATCGGGGCTCTCAACACATGATCCTCCGGTCTTCAGGACCTTATCAGTCAGATACCATCACCCGGTTCTGTAGCTTCAGGGTGAAGGCTGCTGGAGCACGATCACGGTAGGTGGTTGAGCCCCGGCCACCTACCTGAGAGGGAAAATTCAAGTGGAGGGAAGGAGAGCAGAGTTTGGGATGCTGAGCCTTGAAGGCACAAGGATGCCTTGGGAAGGCATCTAGGATGGGAGGCAGCTGTACTCTCTGGGAGGCAGAGAGTCGGGGCTGTTCGAAGTCATTAGCCATGAAACAGAGACTGGGTCAGTAAGAGCGAGGGGCGCACCCAAAGATTCTGCCCTGGGTGCCTGGGGCGGGGAACGTGAGGGGAGCAGCTTGGTATAAAAACTAGATGGCACCTGTGCCGTTCCGGTGTCCCCGCACTTGTGAGAGATTCTGCTGCTGGATCTTGGCCCTCCCCACACAGATCACAGGGAGAAATACCACCTTTAGGAGACGGTAAGAACAGCCAAAGTAGGGACACGAATGGGAGAAGTGGGGAAAACACAGGATATCCCAGTTGGGTCAAGGGGCTCTGCACCAAAACACCCCGGGCTCTCCCTAAACGTGGCAACCCCGCTTACAGAGCATCTGCTGCTTGCCTGGCGCAGTCTTGGTTCATCCTGCAGCACTTTCTAAGGGGAACAGCCTCATCACAGAGTTGAGCAATTACAGGCACTGAGGTTGGATGAGTTTTCTAGGACACAGCTGGTGGCTGATGGAACCAGCAGCCAAACCCAGTTTGGCCTGGCCCCCTCCTGGTACTCTCACCACTTACGATGTGGATTCGTCTGGCTCCTAAAGGCCTTCCGTGAAGAAGGCTGCTCTAAGGCGTCCCTGCAGCTGGCCTGACTCTCCGAAAGGGTCTCCCAGCCTGAACCCTGAGGATTGTGATTGGGACAAGTTATTCCTCCTTCCCTTCTCTTCATCCACAGGTGGTCCCTGCTCTGAGCAGACAAAATACACAAAAATCCAAACCTGGAAAAAAAAATTTTTAATTGCAAAACAAGAGAGAGAGAGAAAGTATTCATTTAACCAAACGGCTTCTTTGTTTTTACAGGATTCCCCTAGTGCTTTCAAAAATAAGACTCAATTTACAAAATCCATTTGACACTCAACTTTTCAGGAACAATACTATCATCAATTTACAGGAGAACAGAACTGTTCTCGTTCCTGCTTTCCTCCTGATACCGACATGCCAAAGAGAGTCAGGGTTTGCTGAAAAGTGATTTGCTTTACAAAAATGTTCTGGCAACTTTGCTTACAACGTCTCTTTAATGCAGTGTTCAAATAAACTTCTGGGATTTCTGCATTGCGAAAACCAGCAAACTTGAAAATACTCTAATGAGATCAATGAAGTACATTTTAGATTCTTCCTTCTTCTGGGGTCTGAACACTTCATGTTTTTCTTCCTCTGGGTAATTTTTCAACTTGAGATTTTATTATTGATCTTGCTCTAGGCGATATTGATGTACCGCTCCTTTTAAAAATCACATTTATTTTAATTTTTATGTCTTAAAGCGGTGAAAGGATGAGACTAGAATAAACTGCTTCTTGTCTTCCCTGAGTTCAATCCCCTCACATCCCCGCCACCTTGTAACAGACAAAAGGATGGGTGTTCCTGAAACACAAGGTCACCTCCCCTTGGGTTAATGTTGTAACGTTGTATCGGTTAAGGAAGGTGTGTCACCGGCTCATCCTAGGCATAGGATACAACATACCCATTTCCCCATACAGGACAGGAATACTTTCTCCTTATCAGCCTCACTTTTAGTATAGTATTTATTCACTAATTAATCGGATTAAATATTTGGCTATTTATTATGGCTGCCAATCTTGCCAATTAGTTAAATGGCAAAATCACATCTTTCTGCTGCAGACCACTGCTCCTCACTGGGTGGTACTAGGTCCTGTGGGTGGTACAGGTCCTGTGTAATCTCAGGAGAAAGAGAACGCTCTTCATAGAAAAGCTCACATGAAGAGGAGGAACCAAGCTGGTGGAGTAGAAGGACGTGCTCTCACTCCCTCTTGTGAGAACACCAGAATCACAACTAGCCGCTGGATAATCATCCATCGACAGGAAGACACGGGAACTCACCAAAAAGATCCCCCACATCCAAAGACAAAGGAGAAGCCACAATGAGACAGTAGGAAGGGCGCAATCACAGTAAAATCAAATCCCATAACTGCTGGGTGGGTGACTCACAAACTGGAGAACACTTGTGCCACAGAAGTCCACCCACTGGAGTGAAGGTTCTAAGCCCCACGTCAGGCTTCCAAACCTGGGGTTCCGGCAACGGGAGGAGGAATTCCTAGAGAATCAGACTTTGAAGCCTAGTGGGAATTGATTGCAGGACTTCAACAGGACTGGGGGAAACAGAGACTCCACTCTTGGAGGGCACACAGAAAATGGTGTGTGCATCGGGACCCAGGGGAAGGAGCAGTGACCCCGGGGGAGACTGAACCAGACCTACCTGCTGGTGTTGGAGGGTCTCCTGCAGAGGTGGGGGGTGGCTGTGGCTCACTGTGGCGACAAGGATACTGGCAGCAGAAGTTCTGGGAAGTACTCCTTGGCATGAGCCCTCCCAGAGTCTGTCATTAGCCCCACCAAAGAGCCCAGGTAGGCTCCAGGGTTGGGTTGCCTCAGGCCAAACAACCAACAGGGAGGGAGCCCAGCCCCACCCATCAACAGTCAAGTGGATTAAAGTTTTACTGAGCTCTGCCCACCAGAGCAACAGTCAGCTCTACCCACCACCAGTCCCTCCCATCAAGCCTCTTAGATAGCCTCATCCACCAGAGGGCAGAGAGCAGAAGCAAGAAGAATTACAATTCTGCAGCCTGTGGAGCAAAAAACACATTCACAGAAAGATAGACAAGATGAAAAGGCAGAGGGCTATATACCAGATGAAGGAACAAGATAAAACCCCAGAAAAACAACTAAATGAAGTGGAGATAGGCAATCTTCCAGAAAAAGAATTCAGAATAATGACAGTGAAGATGATCCAGGACCTCGGAAAAAGAATGGAGGCAAAGATCGAGAAGATGCAAGAAATGTTTAACAAACACCTAGAAGAATTAAAGAACAAATGAACAGAGATGAACAATACAATAACTGAAATGAAAACTACACTAGAAGGAACCAGTAGCAGAATAACTGAGGCAGAAGAATGGATAAGTGACCTGGAAGACAGATGGTGGAATTCATTGCTTCAGAACAGACTAAAGATAAAAGCATGAAAAGAAACGAAGACAGCCTAAGAGACCTCTGGGACAACATTAAACGCAACAACATTCACATTATAGGGGTCCCAGAAGGAGAAGAGAGAGAGAAAGGACCAGAGAAAATATTTGAAGAGATTATAGTCGAAAACTTCCCTAACATGGGAAAGGAAATAGCCACCCAAGTCCAGGAAGCACAGCGAGTCCCATACAGGATAAACCCAAGGAGAAACATGCCAAAACACATAGTAATCAAATTGGCAAAAATTAAAGACAAAGAAAAATTATTGAAAGCAGCAAGGGAAAAATGACAAATAACATACAAGGGAACTCCCATAAGGTTAACAGCTGATTTCTCAGCAGAAACTCTACAAGCCAGAAGGGAGTGGCATGATATACTTAAAGTGATGAAAGGGAAGAATCTACAACCAAGATTACTCTATCCGGCAAGGATCTCATTCAGATTCGATGGAGAAATAAAAAGCTTTACAGACAAGCAAAAGCTAAGAGAAATCAGAACCACCAAACCAGCTCTACAACAAATGCTAAAGGAACTGCTCTAAGTGGGAAATACAAGAGAAGAAAAGGACCTACAAAAACAAACCCAAAACAATTAAGAAAATGGTCATAGGAACATACATATCGATAATTACCTTAAACGTGAATGGATTAAATGCTCCAACCAAAAGACACAGGCTTGCTGAATGGATACAAAAACAAGATCCATATATATGCTATCTACAAGAGGCCCACTTCAGACCTAGGGACACATACAGACTGAAAGTGAGGGGATGGAAAAAGATATTCCATGCAAATGGAAATCAAAAGAAAGCTGGAGTAGCTATACTCATATCAGATAAAATAGACTTTAAAATAAAGAAAGTTACAAGAGACAAGGAAGGACACTACATAATGATCAAGGGTTCAATCCAAGAAGAAGATATAACAATTATAAATATATATGCACCCAACATAGGAGCACCTCAATACATAAGGCAACTGCTAACAGCTATAAAAGAGGAAATCGACAGTAACACAATAATAGTGGGGGACTTTTTAACACCTCACTTACGCCAATGGACAGATCATCCAAAATAAAAATAAATAAGGAAACAGAAGCTTTAAATGACACAATAGACCAGATAGATTTAATTGATATTTATAGGACATTCCATCCAACAACAGCAGATTACACTTTCTTCTCAAGTGCGCATGGAACATTCTCCAGGATAGATCACATCTTGGGTCACAAATCAAGCCTCAGTAAATTTAAGAAAATTGAAATCATATCAAGCATCTTTTCTGACCACAAAGCTATGAGATTAGAAATGAATTACAGGGGAAAAAACGTAAAAAACACAGACACATGGAGGCTAAACAATACGTAACTAAATAGCCAAGAGATCACTGAAGAAATCAAAGAGGAAATCAAAAAATGCCTAGAAACAAATGACAATGAAAACACGACGATACAAAACCTATGGGATGCAGCAAAAGCAGTTCTGAGAGAGAAGTTTATAGCTATACAAGCCTACCTCAAGAAACAAGAAAAATCACAAATAAACAATCTAAACTTACACCTAAAGGAACTAGAGAAAGAAGAACAAACAAAACACAAAGTTAGCAGAAGGAAAGAAACCATAAAGATCAGAGCAGAAATAAATGAAATAGAAACAAAGAAAAGAATAGCAAAGATCAATAAAACTAAAAGCTCGTTCTTTGAGAAGATAAACAAAATTGATAAACCATTAGCCAGAGTCATCAAGAAAAAGAGGGAGAGGACTCAAATCAATAAAATTAGAAATGAAAAAGGAGAAGTTACAACAGACACTGCAGAAATACAACGCATCCTAAGAGACTACTACAAGCAACCCTATGCCAATAAAATGGACAACCACGCAGAAATGGACAAATTATTGGAAAGGTGTAACCTTCCAAGACTGAACCAGGAAGAAACAGAAAATATGAACAGACCAATCACAAGTAATGAAATTGGAACTGTGATTAAAAATCTTCCAACAAACAAAAGTCCAGGACCAGATGGCTTCACAGGTGAATTCTATCAAACGTTTAGAGAAGAGCTAACATCCATCCTTCTCAAACTCTTCCAAAAAATTGCAGAGGAAGGAACACTCCCAAACTCATTCTATGAGGCCACCATCACCCTGATATGAAAACCAGACAAAGATACTACAAAAAAAGAAAATTACAGACCAATATCACTGATGAATATAGATGCAAAAATCCTCAACAAAATACTAGCAAACAGAATCCAACAACACATTAAAAGGATCATACACCATGATCAAGTGGGATTTATCCCAGGGATGCAAGGATTCTTCAATATACGCAAATCAATCAATGTGATACACCATATTAACAAATTGAAGAAGAAAAACCATATGATCATCTCAATAGATGCGGAAAAAGCTTTTGACAAAATTCAACACCCATTTATGATAAAAACTGTCCAGAAAGTGGGCATAGAGGGAACCTACCTCAACATAATAAAGGCCATATACGACAAACCCACAGCAAACATTATTCTCAATGGTGAAAAACTGAAAGCATTTCCTCTAAGATCAGGAACGAGAAAGGATGTCCACTCTCACCACTATTACTCAACATAGTTTTGGAAGTCCTAGCCATGGCAATCAGAGAAGAAAAAGAAATAAAAGGAATACAAATTGGAAAAGAAGAAGTTAAACTGTCACTGCTTGCAGATGACATGATACTATACATAGAGAATCCTAAAGATGCCACCAGAAAACTACTAGAGCTAATCAATGAATTTGGAAAAGTAGCAGGATACAAAATTAATGCACAGAAATCTCTTGCATTCCTATACACTAATGATGAAAAATCTGAAAGAGAAATTATGGAAACACTCCCATTTACCACTGCAAAAAAAAGAATAAAATACCTAGGAATAAACCTACCTAGGGAGACAAAAGACCTGTATGCAGAAAACTATAAGACACTGATGAAAGAAATTAAAGATACCAACAGATGGAGAGATATACCATGTTCTTGGATTGGAAGAATCAATATTGTGGAAATGACTATACTACCCAAAGCAATCTACAGATTCAATGCAATCCCTATCAAATTACCAATGGCATTTTTCTTACAGAACTAGAACAAATCATCTTAAAATTCATATGGAGACACAAAAGACCCCCAATAGCAAAAGCAGTCTTGGGGAGAAAAAACGGAGCTGGAGGAATCAGACTCCCTGACTTCAGACTATACTACAAAGCTACAGTAATCAAGACAATACGTTACTGGCACAAAAACAGAAACAGATCAATGGAACAAGATAGAAAGCCCAGAGATAAACCCACGCACCTATGGTCAATTAATCTATGACAAAGATTATGTCCAGCTGGGAAAACTGGACAGCTACATGTAAAAGAATGAAATTAGAACACTCCCTAACACCATATGCAAAAATAAACTCAAAATGGATTTGAGACCTAAATGTAAGACCGGACACTATAAAACTCTTAGAGGAAAACATAGGAAGAACACTCTTTGACATAAGTCACAGCAAGATCTTTTTTGATCCACCTCTTAGAGTAATGGAAATAAAAACAAAAATAAACAAATGGGACCTAATGAAACTTCAAAGCTTTTGCACAGCAAAAGAAATCATAAACAAGATGAAAAGACAACCCTCAGAATGGGAGAAAATATTTGCAAACGAATCAATGAACAAAGGATTAACCTCCAAAATATATAAACAGCTCATGCAGCTCAATATTAAAAAAAAAACAACCCAATCCAAAAATGGGCAGAAGACTTAAATAGACATTTCTCCAAAGAAGACATACAGATGGCCAAGAAGCACCTGAAAATCTGCTCAACATCACTAATTATTAGAGAAATGCAAATCAAAACTACAATGAGGTATCACCTCACACCAGTTAGAATGGGCATCATCAGAAAATCTACAAACAACAAATGCTGGAGAGGGTGGAGGGTGTGGAGAAAAGGGAACCCTGTTGCACTGTTGGTGGGAATGTAAATTGATACAGCCATTATGGAGAACAATATGGAGGTTCCATAAAAAACTAAAAATAGAATTACCATATGACCCAGCAAGCCCACTACTGGGCATATATCCAGAGAAAACCATAATTCAAAAAGACACATGTACCCCAATGTACATTGCAGCACTATTTACAATAGCCAGGTCATGGAAGCAACCTAAATGCCCATCGACAGACGAATGAATAAAGAAGATGTGGTACATATATACAATGGAATATTACTCAGCCATAAAAAGGAACAAAATTGAGTCATTTGCTGAGACCTGGATGGAACTAGAGACTGTCATACAAAGTGAAGTAAGTCCGAAAGAGAAAAACAAATATCGTATATTAAGGCATGTATGTGGAACCTAGAAAAATGGTACATATGAACCGGTTTGCAGGGCAGAAGTTGAGACACAGATGTAGAGAACAAACGTATGGACACCAAGGGGGGAAAACCGCGGTGGGGTGGAGATGGTGGTGTGCTGAATTGGGTGATTGGGACTGACATGTATACACTGATGTGTATGAAATTGATGACTAATAAGAACCTGCAGTATAAAAAAAAAACAAGAAAAACAACTAATACTAAACTTTCTTTGGGTTATTTGTATGGAAATATGTTAACATAAATGTTTCAGACATTACATGAAATTTCTAAAAATCTTATGTTCTGGTATAATGTTATAAGTCATAATTCTAGTTATTACTTTAAAATGTATATCTCAGAAATAACTAAAAAAAAAATAAAGAAAAGCTCACATGAAATGGAGGGAGGGGAAGCAGGAAGAGGAGACTTAGTGTATGTGACCATTGTCTTTTTTTTTTATTGAAGTATAGTTGGTTTACAATATTGTGTTAGTTTCAGGTGTACAGCACAGTGATTTAGATATATATAGATATGTAGATATATACACATATTCATCAAAGTTAGTGGCCTATAATTTTCTTTTTTGATAACACCTTTGTCTGGCTTTGATATCAGGGTGATGGTGGCTTCATCGAATGAGTTTGGGAGTGTTCCTTCCTCTTCAGTCTTTTGGATGAGCTTGAGAAGGATTGGTATAAGTTCTTCTTTGTATGTTTCGTAGAATTCCCCTGTGAAGCCATATATATATACATACACACACACACACACACACACACACACACACACACACACACATACATATATATTCTTTTTCACATTCTTTGGGATAAACATTACACACTACTGTATAGAAAATAGATAACCAACGAGGACCTACTGCATAGCACAGGGAACTCTACTCAGTGTTTTGTAAGAACCTATAAGGGAAAAAAATCTGAAAAAGAACCTGATCTAACTTTGAATCAAGATTAAAACTTGCATCTTCTGGCATCCACATACCCCAGCTTGGCCCCAATTCCACTGAGTCAACCAGGAGGCCAATAACACCTCCAACAGAACCTAACTGTCTGAACCTAACCTCCATATCACCTAACTGTCTGAAGACCCAGAAGGGATTCTTGTAAGAACAAACATCCTATTTGACAAGTACCTTCTGCTTTTCAAAAGTGCCTTCATATACACCCACCCACTGGATCCTCACAATGGCGCTGAGGAGATGGGGGCTGGGCAGGGGGCACATCAAGGACCTCGGAGCCACTTGCTCCCAGGCCAGGAGAGTCAGCACCACCTGCGAGCATTTTAAAAACACAGAACTCTGGGTCCAGGCCTACAACTCAGAATCTGCCTTTTAACAGGATTCCTGGGGATTTGTCTGAACATTGATGTTGAGAAGTGCTGCTCTAGTATTTAGACCTCAGAGACTATGTTTTATTCATCTTTGTGTTCTGGACTGTGGTGTTGGTTAATAGCTGATACTCAAGAAATGTTAGCTGCACAGATGATAAATGATAGATAGATAGACAGACAGATAGGCAGATGCATGGACAATTGTACAAATAAACAAGATACGCCCTGATGGGACACAGAAAATGTTACATGATCAAAGCCACAGATGTGTGGGCCAAGTAGAATCCAGGTCATCTCTAGACTCATTCTCTTTCCATTTTTTATTTCAAGGTGAAGAAAGTGGGCTGCATGGCCTGACAGGAGCCTGCCCTTTAGAACATGCTTGGGTGGAGGAAGATGTACAATGAACCGTACTGCACAGAAGCCATCCATCCTCCCTTGGTCAACATTTCAGATCACTGGGTCATGTTTAGAGAGAATTTTTCACAGTCCAATTCAATGAAAGAAGCCACTTGATGTATAGAGAAACGCACAGAGTCACTGTGATGTGTTTGTTTTTCAGCCACATTGGAAATCGAATTATTCTGAGTAAAAGAAGTCAGGAGGAAGGGCTCTGCCTAACCAAGATAACCGACTCTATTTTTATAGAAGTGAACACCATGACGACACTGGGTTATCTGGATCTGGACGTGGCTCTGAGTGCGTCCTACAGCCTGGACACAACTTCCCCTCCGCTCGCCTGGCATCAGCAAGATCGCCGGAAAACATTAACCAGAGAGGGCTGAGCCTCCCGCGGAACCTGCCCCCGCCAAGTGGAAAATCCTGTGGCTCCTGGCTCCCTACCATCCACCTTCTGTCACATCCAATTCATCACCCAGCGTAGGATGGGCCTGGAGACTGCAGTCTTCACGGACTTAGAGCCAGGACATCCTGAATCCTGAATTTCAAAGGGGCTTTGAGAGACCTTCTGACTCTGATTCCCTCCTGAATACACATGAGATTCTGCCAACGGCCTATCAGAAGTCCACAGATGAAATGTCCTTTGGGAATCTATCTTCTGTCCCTCTAAACTGGAAAACTTTAACCTTTTTTTGAGTCATGGAACCTGCGAGAAACTGGCCCGTGGAAGGTTCCTCTCCCTCTTCGAGGGAAAATGCACATAAACACACTTTTTGCTTTTAATTTTAAGGGAACTTCTTGAGAGCTATTCACAGAATCTCTAGGGTCCAGAAATTCTAGGTTAATAATCCCTGATAGAAATGCAAGCTTGAAGCCTTTTGCTCTGGTTTTTTTAAACATGACTGGACCTCATCAAATGTTAACACCAACAAGAATTGATTTAAATCTTTGGCCTAAAGCTTACTTAGGAATTAGAGAGAAGAGGTTTTGCACAGGGTGGGAACTATACGGATTCTGATCAGAGAAACCTGGGTTTGAGTCTCAATTCTTCATTTAATAGCTCTGTGTATTGGCAAAGCCACTTCGTCTCTCTGAGTCTCATTTTCTCATCTGAAAAGCAGGAATAGTAATACTACCTCGTAGTTTTCAGACAATGCATGAAAAGTGACTACTATGTATTACACTGATGCTTAATACATATTATTCCACACTCCCTCCCTCTCTTTTCCCTTCCCTTAATGAGAACTGACAGAGCCCCCCAAGAAAGCTTCTTCTCCTAAGATACCTTGAACCCCCTCTTTGACTCGTCCCTTTGCGCTAAGACATTGATTGATGGGCTTTGTTAAAAATCCACCTTGGAGGGCTTCCCTGGTGGCGCAGTGGTTGAGAGGCCGCCTTCCGATGCAGGGGACACGGGTTCGTGCCCCGGTCCGGGAAGATTCCACATGCCGCGGAGCGGCTGGCCCATGAGCCATGGCCGCTGAGCCTGCGCGTCCGGAGCCTGTGCTCCGCAACGGGAGAGGCCACAACAGTGAGAGGCCCGCGTACCGCAAAAAAAAAAAAAAATCCACCTTGGATGAGGAGGTAATGCCCACAAATGTCGAGAAACATTTGTTTAACACTTCTTTCTGCGTGAGTCACCAGGGGAGGTACCATGGGATGGTCCTCAGATTGTAAGTTGAAATGAGCGTAACCCATCCAAAAAGACCACGTGACACAGGTGGTGGCTACCAAGTGCCAGGTGAGCCATTCAGACAGTGAGTGCAGACACTGAGGGGCACCTGAGGGCCTGGTGATCAGAGCCTGGGCTCAGAGGGCAGGCAGACCTCAGTTTGAAGGCTGGACCCCCGACTTACCACGTATAAAATACAGGGCAAGGTCATCTTAGTCTCCTGGTCTGAAAAAACAAACAGAAAAGGGCAACTGTAAAACCTACTTCACAGGGTTGTGCATGGATTAAATGACTTGCTTACATCAACACCGAGCCTGGGATGCCACTTAGAGCATTGAGTACATCAAGGCTGTACTCACGCCTGTGTGGGGTAAGGGTGACGGAGGAGGCTTTGGGGGTGATGGACAAAGAGCAGAGAGGATTCAGAGCAGGCGGAGGTGGGGAGTGAGGGCAGACATAGGAGCAGGGGGCCTCCCACACACCTTGCCTCGATCATCAGAGGTGGTGCCCTGGGGAAGAAGGATGCTGAACAGGGGACCAATGCCATCAGGTCCTGGGGGTTACCCAACCGAAAAGGGCCGGCCTGGGTGGCCTCATGGGGGTTTCTGAGGCCCTGAGGTGCCCCACGAGAGCCTAGGGCCAGGCCACAGGCGTGGGCACAACGGGACAGCAGGTGGTTCCCCAGGGCTGGGAGGGCAGGAGGCCGGTGTGGCCCCGGGGCTTGGCTCTCTCACAGGAGCTGAGTCTCTTAAATCCAGATTGCTTCAGTGGCCACCTTTTTTGACAGTTACAGACTACGTGCTCAACAAATACTTACGGATTGATTGATTTCTTCCTTGGCTACTGGAACTATCTGTGCAGTGTCTCAAGCACACGGCTACGAGCGTGACACGGCCAGCAGGGGTCGGCCGGGCCGCAGCGGCAAAGGGCAGCTCGGCCAGTGAGTCTGGCCCCAGTCAACTGGCAGAATCAGTGTGTCCGCAGACCAGATTCCCTAGAAAACTGCCAGTGCTCCGACTGACCTCTGCCACCGAGGCCTCCCTCGCAGTGAAGAAGGAAAACAGAGGAGGCGGACATGATCAGAGAGAAGGGTCTGGAACAAGGACCCACCCTCGTGACGCCTAAATCAACAAACAAGACAGATATAGACAGAACCTGCTCAAACATTTATGACGCTAAAGGGGGCGGAGCCAGCGGGGCGGGGCCTGTGCTCTCCATGGACTCTTTAAAATAAGTCTCCAAAGCCTGGAGGTGCCAGGTCATTAAAATCTTGTCTCTTCGGGCCAAGAATAGCTCAAGATTTATGCCCCACATTGGAGAGTCCTGCTCGGCCTGGATGCTGCCTCTGGGTAAGAGGAACAACTTTGCTGTGGCTTTGACCAGCTCCAAGGCTGAGGCTCATGGGCCAGGCCGCCCAATCTATAAAGGGGCGAGAGCCTCCCCAGCCAAGGAGACGGAGCAGTCAACAAACAGTCAAGGCCAAACCTAACACCCTCAGTGAAAACATGGCCAGGACAAGACAGTGACCCCCGTGAAAACACTCAGGAGACACCCAGATGGTGAGGGCTGCGCTCAAGGCCGTGAGTTGTGGTGGAAATGTTATTAGCTGTGTGACGTGGGCAGGTCACTTAGCCTCTCTGAACCTCAGGTTCCTCATCTGCAAGACGGGGGTAATAAAAGTCCCCGCCTCATAGGACTGCGGTAGACGG
>NW_021703773.1:2617298-2650906 GCF_005190385.1 Monodon monoceros | reverse complement strand
TGCGGTAGACGGGGGTAATAAAAGTCCCCGCCTCATAGGACTGCGGTGAGGACCGGCCTGGGCAATGCCTGGGGCCAAGTAAGCGCTCAACAGGAATCGCTGTGTTTAATGTCGGCATCTCAATAAATAAGCGAAGGAGTGTCCAGGTGACTGAGAACATTCTCTAGGAGGTGGTCTTCCTAGGGCACTGTGGGAACCAAATGAGAAACAGAACAGGGTGAGGCAGGTCCTTGGAGCACCGCCCCTGTGTGCCCAGAGCAACACCCAAGGTCAAATAAACATTTCCACAACCAGGCTGCAATGCTGCCAACAGAAACAACGGGGATGGGCCATGTATTCTCAACAGCTGCTTCCAGAACACCCCTCTGTCATCGTAACAACCTCAGAAATGCTCCATCCTAGAAACACTGGGATGAGGGGTTGAAATACTAGCCGGGTCCCTGGAACCACGGCTTCACGGGAACATCAACAGGAGCTAAGGTCTCCGCGCGTGGCCGCAGAGGAGGGCTGTCCGGGCGAGATGTTCTCGGAAGAGACAGACCGACAAACACCAACCTCGGGTGGAACTAACTCTCAAGGAGCACAGCAACGATGTGCACTGGATACAGCAAAGCTCTCCTCTCGATGAGGTGGGAGCTGACGGGCATGGCTTACGGGGTGCAGACTTTGACAGAACTCACAGGATCCCGGGGAGTGGCGCTTCCCAGAGTAGTCTGTGGAAACCATCCTAGAATGTGCTCCATTTTTAAAGGGGTCCATAGTCAGAAGTGTTTGGGAAACCCTGCCGAATGGAACCCCCCTCGTCCATTTGCAATGCCAGGGAAAGACACCAAGGGCCCCTGCAGTTCATCTGAGACTGGAAGTGTGTTTGGTTTGCGGGAGAACCCACGGAACCCACTTTGGCGGTGCCACGGTGGAGCTCTGCTATGGAAGAAAAGCCGACCTGGGGGTCCCCACTATGCAGCTAAGTCAGCTGTCACCTCCTGTCCCCAGGACCTCACACTCATGATCCACCAGCCCCCAGCCAGCCCGCCAGGGACAGCTAGGCCTAACGACCTTGCGACACTGCAGCAGAAATGAACACAGGCGGGACCCCAGGGTTGGGGGGCGTGGTGTGCAGCCGCTCTCTGGATTCCTGCTTCCCTTGCTAAGTCTTGAGAGAGACTTGTATTTTACCTTATTAGCAGGCCTTCTTAGAAAAAGCACTATAATCTCGCTGGCTACGGGTAATTTCCAAACTGTGGACAACTTGATGACCGTCCTGCCAGGCACTTTGGGTTTGCAAATATTTATTTTCTGACCAAAATGACATCATACAACATCTACTGCTTGGTAATTTGCTTTTTTTTCCTGAATGCACATTAGTACATGCATTTTATTATGCATATCCATACACAATAAATAAAAATACATTGTTTGCATTTGATAACAGTCACAGAATCTTAGCTTTGGGCACGAAGGCCCTGGATGGATTAGTTGAAAAGTCTTCCGAATAGCACCCTTGTCAGAGAAGTGTTATTAACCCGTTTTGTGGATGAAGCAACTGAGGCCCCACATGGTGCCTTAGGAAGGTCAGACAAGCTGTAAGACGTGGACTGGGACCCAGAGCTGAGGCCTCCTGCCTTCTGAAATGGCAAATAGTCTTCCTCTTCAGGCTGTTTTTAAGAGTCTTGGGACTGAAAAAGTGCCAAAGGTCAATTCATATTTGTTCGTATTGTATAACATTAGGTACAAAGAATGAGTTGGCTTTGTATTAAGTGCTTTCTTTAACCATTTCCTCCAAAAGTCAACTGGAATATTATTTCTCCCATTGCATTACATACGAAAAAGCCAACACGAAGATTTCCTTATTTGAACCCCCAGGATAATTGTCAGTGGCCACAGGGGCCGTGGACAACTGGTCCTGCAGAGGCGAGGTGCTGGCATGTGTGCCCGGCTGTGAAGGAACCGTCTAAACACCCAGGCCCTCCCTACCTGGGGCTCCTCCTTCCGTAGAAAACAGCCTCACATCAGAGCGCAGGATTTATTGTCTGGTAACCATGCTGGCTTGCGTCGTAAACAACAGCAAACCACAAGCACTAGTTCATCATCAATAAAACAAACGGAAGAATTTAAGGAAAATTAAGCCCTTCAGGGAGATTAGCATGGAGAGGGTGAAGCAGAAGGGGGAAATGATCGCTCAGGCCTCCCCATCACCAACACCATGGGGGTCATTGAACCCGTGGATGGTGGAGTGTGTGCTGAGCAATCCAGGACCACTGCTGACCCAATCCCCCCCTCGCCCTCTTCCAGGCGTCCTGATCCAAGCTGTGAACACATGAAGCTAAATGCCTGGGTTTGTGTGAACTGTTTCCTACTAAACCTTCCACACCCCAAGCAGCTCAGCTCTCCCCCCGAGGAAAGGCGTGTCTCTGGCTGGAATGTGGACCAGCCTGATCACAAGCTGACAAGAGGGCAGTCGGGGTAACTTTCCTTCAGGAAGCCTTGAGCCCCCAGGGACCCAGGATACGGTCCCCATTCCTGCCATCCACTTGTGGCCCAGCTGTGAGCTCTGGGCACGGGCCTGGCTGCAGACACCTTCTGGCTCTGTGTCTCAGATCCACGGGTCTCCGAAGACTCCATGAGCTTCGAATCCATGGACACGAGCTGCCTGCTGCACCCAGTCTGGACTCACGAACACAGATGCCTGAGTTAGCATCAGCCGGGGCAAACTTTCTGTTTCAGTCTTGGCAAAGAAAAACAGAACTCACAAGGCCGCTGCCAACTGCGCTGGTGAGGGCTAGCAGATTTCACTCCCATAGATTCAAATGTGAAAAACTTGGCCACGCATCCCGTGGGATTTTACTCTTTTATAGGAACAACATCACATATTATGAAGGAGACGCTACGTGAGTTACTATAAACTCCACACTTTCAGGGGTTGTGTTAACTCTGCAGGTGCCGCAGACCCCGGCGTCCAGTGAGTCTGAGGAGGGGCTTTAAACCACCGTCTAAAGATGGTGGTCTTGGGACTTCCCTGGTGGCGCAGTGGTTAAGAACCCGCCTGCCAACACAGGGGACACAGGTTCGAGCCCTGGGCCGGGAGGGTCCCACATGCCGAGGAGCAACTAAGCCCGTGCACCACAACTACTGAGCCTGTGCTCTAGAGCCCGCACGTCACAACTACTGAGCCCGCTCGCCACAACTACTGCAGCCCCCGCGCCTAGAGCCTGTGCTCCGCAACAAGAGAATCCACCGCTATGAGAAGCCCACGCACCGCAACGAAGACTAGCCCCCGCTAGCCCCGCTCTCCACAACTAGAGAAAGCCCGTGCACAGCAACGCAGCCAAAAATGAACAAGTAAATATATTTTAAGAATTTTAAAAAATAAAGATGACGGTCTCCTTGGCGCAGCAGGGCCTGCACTGGGCTGAGCTGGGCCTTCCCCTATCTGTATTCCTAGCAAAGGGCCCGGTCCATACACAATGCTTGGCCCATCTTCCCTGAGCACATAACCAAGGGAACGTTTGTCCCCCACTATGCCCAGCACGGTGTTTGACTCCAAGCTGGACTCAGTGGACACCTGCTGGTTGAGTAAGTGAATGGCTTCCTCACTGACCCAGCTGGACCTGTGCCGCGCCTTCTCCCAAGTCTGTATCTCTGTTCCAGCGCTTCCTCCTTTATGCCAAATCCATGCTCCCCAAGGGCTACCCGAGCAGATGACCCGAGGGCGCCTCAGGCTCCCACCTCCGCAGCGCCCCTCCTCCCCACCTAGGGCCTTGGAAACAGTTCCTTTCCACCCTCCACTGCTTCCCTCAGGCTTCCATCACCTCCCAGCTGGACCACTGTATCACCTGCTAATTGCCCCCAGGCTCCTTTTCAGCACCATCACTCCCCTGTCCCTGCACCGTCCCCCAGAGCCGTGGTCCACAGCGATCCCAGAAAGTCTTTCTAAAATGCCAGTGTGACAGGGCCACTCCACGGGTCTCCAACACGCCTGGTGTACAAGCCGATTCACGCCCGGCCACCACCAGCCTCTCTACCCTCTCTCTCCTCTCCGCCACCGGCTTCCATTGAACTTGGAGGGATTCTGCAGACACCCCTTCAGTGGAGGGGCTGGTCCCCCCTCCTTTTTTATGTTTCCTTTCCAAATACACAGGGCCACCCAGTGGTAACCTGTATTCTCTTTTGTATCTGCCTTCACCTTTCCCCAAATCGAATTTCCTTTTTTTTTTAATTGGGTGAAATATATGTAACGTAAAATTTACCATTTTAGCCACTTTTAAGGGTACAGTTCAGTGGCATTAAGTACGTTCATACTGTTGTGCACCTGTTCCCCTCCATCCATCCCCAGAACTCTCTTCATCTCGCAAAACTGCAACTGCGCCCATTAAACCGTGGCTCCCAATTCCTGCCTCCCCGCTGCCCCTGGCGACCACCGGCCTGCTTTCTGTTGTGATGAATTTGACTCCTCTAGGACCTCATTTGAATGGAACCATCCAGTATTTGTCCTTTCGTGACTGGCTTCTTTCACTCAGCATAGTGTCCTCAAGGTTCATCCGTGCTGTAGCATGCGTCAGAATCTCCTTCCTTTTTAAGGCTAAAAATAATATTCCATCGTATGCATTACTACACTCTGCTTCTCCGTTCATCGTCGATGGACACTTGAGTGGCTTCCATGTTTCAACTATTGTGAACAGTGCTGCTGTGAATGTGGGTGGACAGATATCTATTTGAGTCCCCGCTTTCGATTCTTCTGGGGCATATATACCTAGATGTGGAATAGTTGGATCAGATGGTCATTCTGTTTAATTTTTTGAGGAACCACCAGACTCTCTTCCATCCAAATGTCATTTTTTCCATCCACCTCACCTACCGATCCTGAATGCGGGCGGACAGACCCCAACCCCCGGAGAAGCAGCCAAGGTGCAAGATGCTAAACGTCCCTCAGGGAGCCTTAGAGCGAGACTTCTCAGGGCAAGAGTCTTTGTGAGAAGGGGGAGGTCAGGCTAGCCCCACGGCTCTGATAGCTCTCCTCTCCCCTCGTCTTACGATGGGCTTGTTCCAGGGTCGAAGGGGGCGAGAGCTGGGAGGCAGCCGTGAAGGTCTGCGGAGGGAAGAGCTGTCTTCTTGGAAACAAGCCACTCAAGGGCTATGCGGAGATGCTCGCGCCCTGTTTCCCATGGTGTCCAGCTGATATCATGAGACCAGTAAAAATCTCTGAAAATGCTGTCAGCCAGGCCTCAGGAACACCGCTTCTGAAAGGGGGGATTCCGGATTGGGCAGCCCACCCCTCCCCGACCCAGGTGCCCTCCATTCCGGCCACAGCCTACGACAGGCCCTCCGGGTCTCGCCAAGTGGGTTCCCTCCACCCGGAGCAGCTGCCCTCCCCCTCCAGCCAGTCTCTTATTTACTGTCCAGGATCTCATTCAAGCACCACCTTCCCAGGGGAGCTTTCCCAGCCGACCCGCAGGCTAGCTATGCCTGCCTCTGTGCTCCAAGCTGCTCGGTACATCGCCATCAGCCGGCTTCTGGTTTGCTTTCCATCACTCCCACGAAACTGTGTTCCTTTGTTGAAAAGACCTCTCTGTATCCCCCAAGCCTAGCACAGTTGAAGCTCTGTATATATTTTTGGACAGGCGAAGGGTATTTCTCAGGCAGGTTTGAGGCCAAGAACACTGGTATGAACTGAGATAGGGCCGCTCTTGACCTCGGCACTATTGACGCAAGGGCTGGAGAATTCTTTGCTGGGGTGGAGGGGGCTGTCCTTGTGCATTGTGGGATGTTTAGCAGCATCCCTGGCCTTGACCTGCCCACTTGCAACAACTGAAATGTTTCTGGACTTTGCCAAATGTCCCCCGGGGATGGGGGTTGGCGGGGGAACCACTCCCAGGCAGAACCACTGCACGGAGAGGATGTAGGTTTCGGGCAGGGTCCCCTCGGGAACGTTTTAAAAGTGCACGGCCTGGGGCTTCCCTGGTGGCGCAGTGGTTGAGAGTCCGCCTGCAGATGCAGGGGACACAGGTTCGTGCCCCGGTCCGGGAAGATCCCACATGCCGTGGAGCGGCTGGGCCTGTGAGCCATGGCCGCTGGGCCTGCGCGTCCGGAGCCTGTGCTCCGCAACGGGAGAGGCCGCAGCAGTGAGAGGCCCGCGTACCACCAAAAAAAAAAAAAAAAAAAAAAGTGCACGGCCTGGATGCAGATTCCAACATATGAAATCTCATCAGAAGTATTCACCACATTCATTATCATCTCATGAATGATGTATAACTTTATATATCTTGTGAATACTTAAGAAATGTACCTGGGAACCTCTTCCAACAGATCGTCTGATAGGAATCTTCAATCATTTGCCATAAGATCTTGACCCCAGTCTGATTCATTATTTACAAACCTCACTAAAGCCTGGGTTGAGGAAATGCTGCATCAAAGCGGTTCCCTTCCAAATCTTTTTAAAAGAGCTTAGAAAATTTGGGTGGTAGGGGGGAGCGGAGGGGAGCAAAGTCCCTGGAACAAAAGTTTGTTCCAGGGCCCAAAGGCCCAAACTTTCAGATGGAAGAAATTTCACACAAGGCCTATTTAACAGAAGAGGGTGAGGTTGGGGAGGGAGGAAGAGGAAGAACCCCCAGGGTTTTAGCACCAGGTGAAGCGTGTCCTAATCAGAAAGGGGCAGGAGGAATATTGGCTAAACACGTTTCATATTCTCGAGTTCCATATACACTGGTTTTCTTTGGGGACCTTCCTGTGCCGAGAGGGGAAAGTCATGGGCCCAGAGCAGGGAGAGATCAGAAAATGGCAGCCACCTCATCTCAAAATCTGTGCGCCTGGACAAGCTTGGTCTCCAGTGGCTCCCAGCTCTCAGGACTAGCAGGTCCCCCTCTACTTCATGCCATCTTTAAGGTCCCAGGCAGGGAGGCAAAAGCTGTGATTCTGGAACGTTCCCGAGCAGAAGAACCATCAGGGATCTTGCTGAAAATGCAGACTTGGGGACAGCATCCTTGGAGATATTCGTTCCGTCCTTCTGAGGCAGGACCCAGCTGCTGCATTTTTACAACAGGCTCTGCACCCTGACCCGGGTGAGACCAGGACCACCCTGAGAGATGCCGCCCTAAGGAGGAAAGCAGCCCAAGGACTTACAGGGGCT
Organism: Monodon monoceros; assembly: GCF_005190385.1. Classification (NCBI taxonomy): domain Eukaryota; kingdom Metazoa; phylum Chordata; class Mammalia; order Artiodactyla; family Monodontidae; genus Monodon; species Monodon monoceros. The sequence goes on along the minus strand of NW_021703773.1, from coordinate 2,643,783 downwards.
GCGCCCCTGGGGGCCTGGGGACGCTTTCCAACACCCGGATCCTCTGTAGCTGCGGTCAACTGACAACAAGAGTTTAAAATTCGGTGATACCGTACACAGTAAAAGTGGATGTCAGTCAAACGGTGACTAGGAGTTACATGTATTTTCAGTTTTGCCACAAATTCAAATGTTCAATCGTTTAGCAATAATGTTGGTCTCTCAAACTTCAGCATGCAGAGACTTACCTAAGAAGAAAGATCCGAAATACAGATTCTCGAGATCTACCCCAGAGAATCCAGTTCAGTAGACTGAGGAGGGCAGGACTCTGGTATTTTTTTTTTTTTTTATGGCTGCGTTGGGCCTTCTTTGCTGCACGCGGGCTTTCTCGAAGTTGCAGCGAGCGGGGGCTGCTCTTTCGTTGCAGTGCGCAGGCTTCTCATTGCGGTGGCTTCTCTTGTTGCGGAGCATGGGCTCTAGGCACACGGGCTTCATTGCTCCGCAGCGTGTGGGATCTTCCCGGACCAGGGCTCGAACCCGTGTCCCCTGCATTGGCAGGCAGATTCTTAACCACTGTGCCACCAGGGAAGCCCAGGACTCTGGGATTTTAACAGGCACTGTGGACAACTGGGATTCAGGTGGTGGCAGGACTACACTGCAGGGAACCCAAGTACAGCTGCCAGGGGCCTCTGGTTACCCCCTAGCTCTACGGGTCACAGATCAGCAAGGCTGCCAGGGGCCCACGAAACAGGCGGCCGTGGGCAAGAGCATCGCTAAGAGGCTCAATTCTTGGGACGATGAGCAGACACGAGTTCTAGAGAGTCAATGAAATCGGTTGTGAGTCTGTGCAGGGGCAAGCTGGGAGAGGCTGGGGGGAGGGGCGGGCATGGCACACAGCAGCGCATCCCCGTGGCTCCCACAGCGCAGCCCAAGCTCGCACCCACAGAGCTCCTGGTCCTGCTGGAGATGCTCTGCAGGGCACCTGGGTGCTACATCCCAGGGTGCACAGGGCAAGGGGCACCACTGGGGAGAGTGGGTCACTGCCTCCACCTGGTAAAAAGCTCTATCCAGGGCTTCCCTGGTGGCGCAGTGGTTGAGAGTCCGCCTGCCGATGCAGGGGACACGGGTTCGTGCCCCAGTCCGGGAGGATCCCACATGCCGCGGAACGGCTGGGCCCGTGAGCCATGGCCGCTGAGCCTGCGCGTCCGGAGCCTGTGCTCCGCAACGCGAGAGGCCGCAGCAGTGAGAGGCCCGCGTACCGCAAAAAAAAAAAAAAAAAGCTCTATCCAGAATCCAGGACAAGCACGTGGCCTGTCTGTCCCTTCCCGTCCTTTTCTCTCCTTGTCCTCCAAACTCATGTCCAACAGTCACTGTCATCAAGAAGTGCCCTCTCTACAGCCTCCATGTCCAGAGCAAGTCCCCCTGTCTCCTCCCAGACCACACACCCACCCAGGCCAGCCCCTTCCACCAGGCAGGCCCATTACCCACTCCCCTGGAGCTTCGGCAGAGGCCACGACTCGTCTGCTCAGACCAATGTAGGCTGTAACATAGCTCTTGTATCAGCCTCCAGCTTCTTTCTTTCTTTCTTTTTCTTAATTTTTATTGGAGCGTAGTGGATTACAATGTTGTGTTACTTTCTGCTATACAGCAAAGTGAATCAGTTAGACATATATCCACTCTTTTCTAGATTCTTTTCCCATGTAGGTCATTACAGAGTATTGAGTAGAGTTCCCTGTGCTATACAGTAGGTCCTTATTAGTTACCTATTTTATATGTAGTAGTGTGTGTATGTCAATCCCAATTCTGATTCATTTCTGAGTCTGAATCTTCTCTCCCCAGCTGGCTGGAAGCCACTGGAAGACAGAGCTCTGGATATGCCTGCCTAATTTCCCCACAATTCTGGGCAGGGGCTGGGTCCACAGTGGGTGCTTCAACCAATCCGTACTGAATAGACTCGCCCCCTCCCCCACTTTCCCACCAATCATTAGATCCAAGCATCACTTCTAAGGCAACACACAGTGGAAAATGGAAAGAGGGGGAACTCTGCTGTGGATCAACTGGATCCTAATTCCAGTCCACCACTACCCACGCAATGCAATCTTTGGCCAGTTACCTAACTTCTCCGAGCCTTGATTTTCTCATCCTTAACACGGGGGTGGAAACTCAACAACAACAACAGAAAAAAAAAAAATCCGATTCAAAAATGGGCAAAGGACTTGAGTAGACGTTTCTCCAGAGAAGATATACGAATATGGCCAATGAGCACATGAAAAGATGCTCAACATCACTAATCATTAGAGAAATGCAGATCAAAACCACAATGAGACGCCACCGCACACCTATTAGGATGGCTACTATCAGAAAAGCAGAAAACAATAAGTGTTGGTGAGGATGTGGAGAAACTGGAACTCCCAAACAGATGTTTGTGTACCATGTTCATGGCAGCACTAGTCACAATAGCCAAAACATGGAAGTAACCCAAATGTCCATGTCCATCGACAGATGGATGAATAAGCAAGATGTCATATATATGTATATATATATATATATATATAAAATGGAATATTATTCAGCCTTAAATAGGAGGGAAAATGCTGCAATATGTCGCAACATGGATTAATCTTGAGGACATTATGCTAAATGAAATAATCCAGTCACAAAAGACAAACACTGTATAAGTCCACTTACACGAGGTACTTAGAGGGGTCAAATTCATGGAGACAGACAGGAGGATGGTGGTTGCCAAGGGCTGTGGGGAGGGGAGAAGGGGGAGTTACTGTTTAATGGGCACAGTTTCAGATCTGTGAGATGAAAAGCGCTCCGTGGATGCATGGCAGGGGTGGTGGCACAGCAATGAAGGTACTTAATGCCACTGAACTTAAACATGGCTAAGATGGTAAATTTCAGGTTATATGTATTTTGCCACAATAAAAGAAAAGAAAAATGGGGAGGGTCATATCCAGCCTCGATGTTCTCGTAAAAGTCAAACGAGGTATGAAAGCATCTGGCGCCCCCTAAGTGTTTCCTTCCCTCCCTCTCCCCACCAGTCATGGAAACACATGCCCTGGACCCAACAGTTCCAGCAAAGGGGGCGCGGAGTGAGGTGACAAGCCCACCGGCCTGGGGTCCAGGCGGCCGGCGTTCTGCCTCAGAGGCTCCCCCTTTCAGAGATTATTCCTCAGCAGTAAATGAGGGGGTCCCCACCAGCTCTGAGAGCCCAGAGATCCCAGGGTCCAGAGCCCCTCTCCAGGGACGGTCAAGGGTTTCTGAGTGACACTATCCACAGCTTGTGACCCCAGGCACACAAGTTCAGCACGGGCTCACCCACATGTTATGGGATGAATTAAGTTCCCCCTACACCGCCCTCCCCCCAAAAAACAACGATACATTGAAGTCCTAGCCCCCAGTACCTCGGAATGTGACCTTATTTGGAAATAAGGTCTTTGCAGAAGTAGTCAAGTTAAAATGAGGTCGATATGACTGGCGTCTTATAAAAGGGGGAGATGTGCACACAGAGACAGACACACACATGGGGAGAAGGCCACGCAAACATGAAGGCAGAGATGGGGGTGATTGTCTACAAGCCACGGAACACGAAAGGTTTGCAGCAAACCACCAGCAGCCAGGAGAGAGGCCTGGAACACTTCCCCGTCACAGCCTCAGAAGGAACCAAGCCTGCTGACACCTTGATCTTGGACTTCCAGCCTCCAGAACCGTGAGACAGTAATATTCTGTGGTTTAAGCCGCCCAGTTGGTAGTACTTTGTTTTGTCCGCTGCCCTAGCAAACAAATACACCGTGTATGTAAAAGCCCCGCTAGACAGCGTGTGTTTGGAGCCTGGGAGGAGGCAAACAGCCGTGGTAGCTGCCTTGGAGCAGAGGGCAGGGGCTGTGCTTGCCATGGAGCCATGCATCGTGAAAAGCCCCTCCCGAGGGCCCCGGCTTGGGAGGAGAGCCCCCTGGGGTGGGGGAGGGTCAGGCCCGGGAGAGGCACCCACACTCTGGAGGACAGGGCCTCAGCAGCCCCAGGGGGTTTATTATTTATGAGCTGCTGTCATCACTCTGCTCTAACTCACTTCAGAGAGTTTTTAATATTTCAGAAACAGATGAGTCTAGCATCGCCCAAGCTGATTCATACTCTTAGTCATACAAATCACTTCCTCCAAAGGGATGCAGCAAGATGACTTCAAGTTCAACATCTCAGAGGCTGTGCAGAGGGAAGAAGCCGGAACACAGCCGCCAGGAGCGCCTGGCCTCACTGAGCCCAGCTTGCCCCTCCGTCCGTCCCGCGTCTCCCTACCTGCCATGGTCCGGCTCCATCTGCCGGGCACCGGGCCAGGCTCTCTGTGCATACCATCCCAGGGACCCCTCCAATGCCACTATTCCCCCATTTCAGAGAAAAAGAAACTCGAGTCCAAAGAAGTTCAAAAACACGCCAGAAGCCCCCCGGGTGGTGATCTGAAGCCAGGATTCTAATCTAGCTCTAAAGCCCAAACCCCCAGCTTTTCCTCCTAACTGTGCCATCCTTCTGGAAGGGCATTCCGGGCCAAGGTGACAGTGAGAGCAAAGATCCGGAGTCAGACCCTGAGAGCCACGGGGACACGTCCAGCCGTGGGTGTCTGATCAGCGCAGCTGCGGCAAGTGCCAAAGGGGGTGGGCGGCCCTCGCTTTATCCTCAACCTATATCATAAAAGGAACTGAAGATTTTGTTTTTGAAGGTGAAGCACCTGCAGAAAGGCTTCACAAAGCCTCGGAAAGAAGGGAGGTTTGCCCAGGTCTCTCCCTGGAATGATCTTTAAGAGATTTTCTGGCGTCCCCCTTCCCACACGGCTACCCACTGCCCTGACCCCAAGTCTCAGAGCCCATCCTCCCCTCCATCCCCCCAGCGGTGGAGGCGGCAGAGGGCCCACGTCCCTGGGGACAGAGGCAGAGGATCGGTAGCTGAGCCACCAGCAACGTGGACACATAACAGGGATGGGTGGTGCCCAGCTTTTCGGACCTCCCGGGGTTGGGGGAGGGCAGCTGCACTCTCGGGAGGACGAGGCAGTGGAAGCGCCCCGTGGGCATCGAGGGGATGCCCTCATTGGGCCGCAGCGACTGGGGCCACTGCCACTTATCAAGGGCCCACAGAAATTTCGAAGTGCCTCTATTTCAGACCCTGTTTTTTCTCATATCCATCATAATTGGTTTCTACTAAATTAAATTAAATTTGAAAGGTTGACCTGGGCCCAGGAGAAGGACAGTGAGTTAGGCTAAGAATTGGGTAGCAAAGGAGCAGTTTCCTGAGGTCGACCCGCCCATCTTCACTGCCCCCGGGTCATGTGCCCGCACGCCCTTGGACAGGCCCTTGGTGCTGGATAAACACCCAGCTCTCCAGGGCCCACGAGCAACCCCCCGAGTTCCCTCTGCCTCTCTTTTTATCTCCCCAGGCATGGTGTCCTAACGAGGAGGTGACAACAAATGTCCTTGTCACTCCCTGACTGGTCTATAACCAAGAAGGCCCCGGCGGTCCGGTCGGCGGTCTCCACATCCGTCCGCAAGGACAAAAATTCACCCCTGAGGGCTTTGCTTCTGGCTCCGGCCTCAGCTCACTCTGCCTTCCCTACAGTGTCACGACTTCCTGTGTTTCTCCAGGATGACAGGCCCTCCAGGGGCTGTTCCTGCAGGCACTGGCCCTTTCACCATGGGTGTCCAACTCTGAGACGAAAAGCGTCATCCCAGCTGCAAGGCTCTTGGGACAGAGGGGTGGGAGACCGCAGTGGCCCAGAGGGGAGGCCTCTTTCATGCCCGAGGAGGACCCTCAGGAAAATGTACTCCAGTCCACTTATGGAGCCTGGAGTGGCAGGTTGGTGGGCACAGAACCAGGCTGGAAGGGACGGGGATGACCAGCTCCCCCTCTTCCTGGCCCCCCTCTCCCCTCTCCTCAACGCCAAGCCCTCCTGCCTGTTCCTCCAGGCCCTGGAGGCCGGAAGCTGGGTCTCTGCAGCCCGCTGGCACACGGCACCAGGCTCCCCGCACACAGAGGCTGGCAGCAGCTGCCGTGGCTTAGGAATCTGGGTGGAGAGCAGGGAAGGGATGATGCACAGAATGGGTCTGCGTTAGATGCTCGGTCTCAGGGCTGACACTGGACACCTAACAAGGTGAGAAGAGAAAAGCGCCACGTGGCCCAGGTGGGTGGAGCCTAGACTTGACCCCAGATCACCCGGCTCTCTCCAACGGGCCACCCAGCGTCAGGGCCAAGTCAGTGCCACAGTCAGACATGTGCACACATAGTAGGTGGACCCTTGCAACGTCCTGCTCACTCCGTCTGCTGTGCCAGGTCCCCGGTAACCGCTGCCAGAACAACTGTCAGCCCACGGGTCTCTCTTCCCAAGCGCGTGGGGCACGGCCACTTACAGGGAAGCGTAGGCTCTCCAGTGCGGTACGGATTCCCGCCCGTCAGCAGGGCGCCGTGGTACCCTCTCTCCCACAGGGATTGCAGCTTCTCTGTGCTTTTTGCTGTGCTTTCCGGTGATCTAATGCTGCAAGTGCCAGGGGCAGGGGGGCAGCCGGGAGGCAGAGAAGGGCCCAAGGACACCTCCTCCACTTTCATCAGCGGGTTGCCCCTGAGGCGCCCCCTCGGGCCCAGCGCATGCCTGGAGCGGCCTGGGGTGGCACCTTTCCACCAGGACAGGAGCCCCTTCGCCATCTACCTGCGCTCGCCTTGCTGCCCAAACACAGAAGCCGATCTCCTTTCCCGCAGGCTGTGGGCAGCCCACGCGCACTGGCCATCCTGTCCTCACGCCTGTGCTCCCACTGCACCCATCCCCCGACCCAACCTGGAAAAGGGCTGACCTCGAGCTTGCGCCTGAGTCGGGGGAGGGGTGCATTTAACATTTCCTTTAACCTCCAAGCCACGCAGAGGGGTTGAGGAGGGACGGATGACCTATTTTACAAGTAAGAAAACTGAGGCTCAGATGAGCTGAAAAAGCCCATGGTGTAGCTCAGATTGAGGGGAGGTCTGTCCAACCCCAGAACCTGTGTGCTTTCCTTTTACACCAACCACTAAAAGTTTCGACTTCCAACCCGAACGCTGAAGAATGCAAAAAGAAATCTCCAAAATCCCTTTACCTGGTCCTCACTGGATTGATTGATTTTATTAAGAAACCAAGATTTGTTGGGTACCCCTCACATTTCTGTACCACTTCTAACTCTTCCGAGCAGTTTTCCACACATTATCACTTGTTTACGGGATGATCCATCAGGGTTCAGGCAGGTTTTGTGGAATTTTTTCTTTTCAGTAAAGGCCACTTGATCAATATAAAACTAGTATAAAATGTAAAACTAAATGTGATTTAGTAGGAAGACTCATTTCAAAATTTGCAAATCAAAATCATTTCTGTGTCCAATATTTTATTTTATTTTATTTTATTTTGTGTCTAATATTTTAGAAAAACAAAAATATTTTATGGACCTTCCACACTGTCATAGAAGGACCCCAGGAAAGGAATCACCAGGCACAGCACAGGTCAGAAAAGAGAGACCCCTGGACTTCCCTGGTGGCGCAGCGGTTAAGAATCAGCCTGCCAATGCAGGGGACACAGGTTCGAGCCCTGGTCCGGGAAGAGCCCACATGCCGTGGAGCCACTAAGCCCGTGCACCACAACTACTGAGCCCGCGCGCCACAACTACTGAAGCCCATGTGCCACAACTACTGAAGCCCACGCACTCTGCAACAAGAGAAGCCACCGCAATGTGAAGTCTGAGCATTGCAACAAAGAGTAGCCCCCGCTCGCCACAGCTAGAGAAAGCCTGCACACAGCAACGAAGGCCCAACGCAGCCAAAAAAAATAATTAATTAATTTTTAAAAAAAAAAAAAAGAAGAAAAGAAAAGTGAGACCCCAGCTGCAGAAGTACACACACGCTCCTGACGTGAACTCCAGGCTGGGTCGGGGGCCGGGTCTTTGGAGAGGCGGCACACCTGTGCCCCTGGTGGCACACCTGGGCTGTGGAGCCTGCAATATCCCTCCTCTCTAAGCTGTGGAACCTTGGGCAGGTTTCTGAATTGCTCTAGGGTCTCAGTCTCCCCATCTATAAGAGGAGGCTGATGGTACCCAATGTACAGGAGGGTAGAGAGCATGCATCACTTCGTTCAATAAATACTTATTAAGCGCCTACTGTGTGCCACACACTCTTCTAGACTCTGGAAATAGAGTAGTGAATGAGGCAGACAAGTCCCTGGTCTCAGAGAATGTATTTTTTAATGCAGGGAGGGGGAGGCAGATAAAAAAACAGAGACAGGATGATTCCAGATAATGAAGAAAATTAAACAGTATGATGTGATGGGAGATGGATGGTCGGTGGGGGGTTGAGTTGGGACTTCAGAGCGGTCTTTTCTAAGGAAGTGACATTTGCGCTGAGACAGACAAAAAGGAGCCAGGAGCTCCGGAGGACAGTGACACAGACAATGTCAAGCGCCAAGGCCCTGGGCAGGGCGGGGCACGGCAGGGCAGGTACGCCTGGGGAGCAGATCACAGGCCAGCATGTGAGGGAGAGGCTGGGGCTTGGCTGTCACACCTGGTACCCAGCCGGGGTCAGCGAACCAGCGGCTGTGGTCACTCCTGGCAGAACATAGTCCACTAGAAACACAGGCACCGATATTCTAGAAGGTGGCAGGTCCAGCAGCAGTCCCAGACACCCACTCCCCTCAAGCGCATTCTGAGACCTATGAAATCATCCCAAATGCCGTCTGCAACAGTGACAAAAACTAATAGAGAGCTTCATCTGCACCAGACCCGGAGAGCAGGGATGGCTCTGAATAGTCGAGCCCACTGGGAAGACAGCACCCGAAGATTCATTGTGCACCCAGCCTGGCGCCACAGTCATAGGCAGTGGAGGGCACTTCTCTACATCTTCAACTTCACCTCTGACGGGGGAATGGGAGAATCATCCCCTGCACACATGGGGACACACACCTGCCCTGTGGTCCAGGGCAAAGAAGGTGGAAGGGGGAGGAGCTGGGGGCTGACCAGCTGGCCTTCTCGCCAGAAGCCACGCAGGAATCTCACCTTGAGCCAGGGTCGGGGAACTTGTTTATAAAAAGATGCTCCTCTGAACACCCCAGCTGCCACGGCCAAGATCAGATCACACCCAAGGTTAACCACATAGAAATATACAAGGGCCGTGGCCCACGAAAACAATCTCATGGCCAGGGCCGGCTGCATACTTTGCGTGGCCCAGTGCAAAATGAAAATGCAGTGTTAAAAAATGAGGAATAATTCAGAATAACCATAGCAGAGCATGAAAGCAAGCACAGGACTTATCAAGGGGCAGGGCCCCCTGCAATTTCAGGGGTTCCCAGACTTGCTCACAGCTCAAAAAACGAGGCACAAAGTTTTCAAACTCCAGCACTAGTGAGACAGAAGCCACCGAGAACTCAGGCCCATGTGACCTGGTAACTAACCCCCAGCCCACCCCGGTCCCCTGGGGATGGGGTCCTCTGGGCCAAGTTTGCTGTGAGCGATCAGATCAGATAATGAAGGTGGAAGGGCCGGGGTGGCAAGCGCTACACAAACAGAAGGGATTACTATTATTCACTCAGACCGGCGGAGAGCTTGGATTTCTGAGGAACATTGACATCCCCCAGCAATTAAGTCAAATCAGCATAATTCCAACAAAACATCTAATTTTAACTATGTGTGACAATTCCCCCTCAGCAGAACAGACACTGCTGTCTCTTATCAGAGGAGCAGAAAGGAAACCTAGGCGCTGTGACACAGGCCTTCCCCCGAGGCGGGCACCAGATTGTTTCTCTTTTCACAACCGAAAGACACGCTCCTGGACGGCTGCTCTCACACCCCACAGCCCAGCCATCCTGCTGGCACGGCTCCTCCAAGCTTCCCCAGCGACTGAGGGGACTCAGCACTCAGAGCAGCAGCACCCCTGCTGGAGGTGAGGCCCTGAGGCTCTTCCACGGACCAGTCCTCCAGCCTCAGTTTTCCTGTCTGTGAAATAGGGGCAATAATGCCCCTCACACCTCCATCCCTCAAAGGATCCTTTAATAGGTTAATCATTATCATTCTCTCTCTGCACATGTGTTGAATGTAAATCACCAGATTCATTCATTCAGCCAGCAGGTTCTGGGGATGCAGAGATGACCACGGCACAGCCTCTGTGCAAGGTGTAACAAGGAAACAGCATTTAACCTGGGGCTTGGCAAGCTGTTACCTAAGGGCCAGATCCAGCCTGTTGGCAGTTCTTGTACAGCCCACAAGCTAAGAATGGCTTTCACATTTTTAAATGGTAGGAGGAAAAAAAAAGAATAACATTTCGTAACACGTGAAAATGAGCTGAAATCCAAATTTCAGTGTCCATAAATAAAGTTTTATTGGAACCCAGCCATGCTCATTCACTTGCATACTGTCTATGGCTGCTTTTGTGCCAGCATGGCAGAGTTGAATACCTCCAACAGAGACTAAGAAAATATTTACTATCCGGCCTTTTAAAAGTTCGCCCATTGGGCTTCCCTGGTGGTGCAGTGGTTGAGAGTCCGCCTGCAGATGCAGGGGACATGGGTTCGTGCCTCGGTCCGGGAAGATCCCACATGCCGCAGAGCGGCTGGGCCCGTGAGCCATGGCTGCTGAGCCTGCACGTCCGGAGCCTGTGCTCCGCAACGGGAGAGGCCACAACAGTGAGAGGCCCGCGTACCACAGAAAAGAAAAAAAACAAAAACAAAAAGCAAACAAAAAGAAGTTCGCCCACCTCTGGTTGAAACAAACAAAACAATGACTGCTGTGATAGTGAGATTAGCAGGGCCGATGGAACATAAAAGAGGAGGCAATTATTTCTGCTTAGTAGTCAGGGAAGGCTTCCCGGAAGAGGTGGTAGTTTTTCTGGATTTGAAAGATGAATAGGAGTTCATTGGGAGGCCAAGGGGAGGAGGGTTTCGAATTTTGTGTGCAGCATCATGTGTATGAATAAGGCCTGGGGGGGTACGGCGGCAGCATGTAGGCAACGACCCTGCACGTATTTAGAGATGAAGAGTGGGAAGGCAGGGGAGAAGCTAAAGCTGGAAAGATGGGTTCAGACCAAGTATGAAGAACACAGTGTGCCTGCAAGGGAGTTTTTCTTTTTCCCTCTTTCCCCAAGAAAGAGCACAATAAAATAGTAGGTAACTAAGATAGATGATAGATAGATAGATAGATAGATAGATAGATAGATAGATAGATGATAGATAGATAGATAGATAGACACGCTTGGTAACTCAGGGGCAACCAGACCTTGCCTCCAAATAGTACTCAGAAGGCCCAGGTTCAGGCCCTGCTCAGCCGTGCCCCTGGGAGAGGGGACCCCACCCCAACCCAGGCCTCAGTTCCCATGTGTAGAATGGGGAGGTTGTACTTGACGAAGGTGCCCCTGAGGCCACAGATGCATGGAACAAACTCAGTGTCGACAGCAGGCCGTGGCTGGCAGTGTACCAGGCCCTGAATGCGCCCCGAGCTGCACGTGGCACCGAAGAGCACTAATGAGGGCAGTGGGATGAGGGCCTGTTGGAACAATCTATCCAGGGCACGTTTCCTTCCACCAGGCCCAAAGAGGGCTGAGGCTTCTGCGCCCAAACCCAGCTCCCTGGCAGCCTCCTCCCTGCCGGGGTGCCCGGCGGGCCCTGCATGAGGTAGCCAGCCCCTCCACCTGCAGTGCGGAGGGAAACATCCCATCTCTGCTGGCTCTTCCATGTGCAGCCTGACCTTGGTGGGGCTGTTTCCACGCAGAACCAAAGGACCAGAGACCCTCATCCCTTCTCTGAGCTCCTCCTACCACGTTGTTCTCAACGAATCACAGCTTGTAAGGGCTGAGGCTTCTCACCAGAGCACACAACAGCCGCGCCTGGGGGCCTGGCTCTAGTATTTGCTTGGCCACAAACAATAGCTATGTGATCTGGACAAGTCATTTCCTTTCTCTGGACTGCAGTTTCCCCATGAAGAGGCAGGGGTGTGAGATACTATGTCAGCTCGCCTACTCCATGTCCTCTATGCTACAGGTGAGAAAACAGAGGCCCAGAGAGGTGAAGTGATGGGCCCAAGGTCACCCAGCCACTTCCTGAGAGGCAGAGTCAGGACCAGCTTCCTTAGATCCTAAAGCTCCCATTACAAAAAACGGGTCAGGTACTGCCTTGTATCTGTCTGTATCCATCTCCAAGTCTCTGTCTATCTGGGCTCTTCTGGGGGAATGTATGCCTTCTCTTCCCAAGTAGTTTGGAGGCCCACACGAGGTGGGATGTATTTCATCCTGTAGAGTCAAGGAACTGACCTGTGGAGTTCTCATCTGTCTCTAGGCTCTGTGTCAAATGCTTGTAAAATGTTCTCCATTTTTGGCCTCTCATCTTTCTGCCCTTAGGAATATACTTCGTTCTCTGTATTCCTCATCACAGCCCTAGAGGCAGTAAGGTGAAGGTTTTCACATCAGGCAGCTGGTGTGAAACCCAGCCCTGGCTCTGATCAGGTGTGTGACCTTGGGCCGGTTACGTAACCTTCCTGAGCCCTCCAATGTCCTGTAAAATGGGCCATTCAGCCAGCCCCTCGGGTTGAGTGGGCTCAGGTGAGTCACGTGCCCCTCGGGGGGTCCCCTGCTGTCCCTTCTGTCCTTCATGGAGAGAACACTGGCCACCAATGGCCGGGCATCGTTGTGTTTCTGAGGGTGGCAGCTGACGGACGCAGAAAACAGAAAACGACATGAATTTCAATCCACAACACCCTGCATCTGCTACTGCCTGCTTGTTACAAAAATCCAGGACTTCAGAGAGAGACAGCCCAAGGTTGCAGCCACAGGACAGGCACACCCCGGTGGTGTGAACCACACTTAGTCTTCCCAGTCTCACTGTCCTCCCCCGTGAGATGGACCTGGTACCCGCCTCTCTGCAGGGCCGCTGAGAGCAGAGCAAAGTAACGCACGGGCTGCGCTGGCCACCCGTCCAGCTCTGTGTGACGATGGCCACTGTCCACGGGGCTATTTGAGGCCTGAGACCCGGGCGCTCATCTCCCAGGAGATGCAACCACTGGAGAAGGTTCCGGACGTGGAGATCCCCTTCCTGGGATGTCTCTCCTTCCCCTCCCAGCCCCAGCTGAGCAGCCCCTGGAGAAAACTGGACTGGTTTCCAGTCCTCTGGGGCACTGTATTCCCGGGAGAAGGAAAGGGCGACAGGGGCAGAGACTGAAATCAAAAAAGAGCTTCAGCTGGGGCTAAATTGCGGGACTGTCCTCTCCTGAAAATACTGGCTCCTTGGAATCTCAGCGAGTGACAAAGCAGGGATTTTCCAAATTACACGATTCATCTCTAAAAGCAGTGTCTCTGAAAAGCCAGGACTGTCTGACAAACTGCATGGCGTACCCCACAGTGCGTCCCCTGTTCTTTGGGCTGTGGGTTTGCTGAGTCTGCTTTCTAGGAAAACGCAAGCAGCAAGGGCTGCTTGAGCCCCCTCCCCCATCAGAGTCAGGGCCTCCTGGGCTCCTCCAAACTCACGGAGGACGCTGGCTTTGCTCATGACCTTGAAAGCAGGTGACAGACCCAGTCGCCGTGCACTGAAAATAGAAGGTGCCTGCGTCTTGCATTCTCCATTCACCTGTGCAGGTGCCCTCTGCCCCCCCCCAGACGCTGCTCTTTGTGACAAATGTAGGAGGTGGCACCAAACTGGCTGCAGCAGGAAGTCTGAAGAGTCACGGGGCTGCCTGTTTACACGGGCTTTCCAAGGCCACGCACCCAGGAGACCAGATCTGTTAACCTTGAGCACGGCCACCTTCCAGCAGCCCGTGTGACCCTGGCCCTTTGCAGCACGCCCTCCTCTCCTTGGCCTGCCCATGACAGCACCAGCCTCATGGAAATGACACATCGGGTGGGGTGAGTGTCCACGCGCTGAACCAGCACCCTGGGCTATGCAGTATTTCACATTTGCCAACATCCTTATGCCCTGGGGTCTGGTATCCATCAGAGCTGGACCTTGACACCTGACAGCCTCCTCCATCCAGATGTCCCGCCCAGCACACCTTAGGCCAGGGCAAGCTAGCTGGCCTCTGGGAACCATTCTGCTCTGGCCTTGGAAATTCACATGTTCACGGAATTACCAGCACCCCCAGAAGAGCCTTAGAAGCTCGCTAAACCAATCCCCTTGTTTTAGAGGCATGGAAACCGAGGCTCGGAGAAGTGTCCAAAGCTACGCAAGAGAGTGGAAAGAACCAGAACGCATGCCCACCTCTCCTCACTCCACGGCCTGCTCTTTGCATCCACAACCATGCGTAGCTAATGCTCGCAATTCTGGGGGGTGATAGGAGAGGAAGGGGAGGTCCGTACAATCCACGTCACGCACGGGCGTCATTAGCTGAGAAATGCAAGGTAACGGGCCCATAATCCTGTGTTGTCCTAGGACTTGGTTGAAAGCGCCATTATCTGTGAAAGACGGCCGAGTGGGAAGGGGTCCTGGACGCGGCCTCACCGACCTCCCTTCTTCTATGGCATCTCTGACCCAGACTCAGGAGAGCTTCTTGGAGGAGGCGAAGCTGGGCGCGGGGGGGCGGGGTGGTGGTGGCAGGGTGGCACCACAAACCCGGGGGGCACAGTGGGGGGATGGGATAAGCCCCCAGGGGTAGGCAGGGCGTCCACACCTCGGAAGCCATGGGAAAGAGTCTGACTTTATCCTAAAGGTGATGGGAGGGAAGTGGAGGGTCTCATGAAGGGGAGTGGCACCGTGGAGGTTGCACTGGATGAAGGCTGTACCGGAAGAGCGACCAGGGGAGGCTCTGGCAGGAGCAGTGGAGGTGCAGGCCAAGTGGAAGAAGCTGAGTGCGTGGGAGGGACCCTACACGCTCTTCCTGAAGGATCTAACGATGCTGTAGCGCTTACCTCAGTACTGAATCATGAAGGATGTTCTTTCCACCTGCCTCTTCTAAGTCCTGTCGCGTGGGTGGCAACACTGACATGTGGGTTAAAGTGCCAAGAGTCAACCATGCGGCTGTAGCCCAGATGTCCTTCAGGTGTATATCTGCTCAAGGACGAGGCCCACAGGCCATGACACACGCGAGAAGCCAGAAGGCAGCGTTAAAAGAAAGACCAACCGTCGGACTGTGGTTTGCTCCACCTACAGCAGAAAGCGAGGCCCAGCTGCAGCATCGCGGCTCCCAGGATGCTACTCCACGTCTACAGAGGCACTGGGTCCCGAGCAGCGGGCGCACCACGTAACCTGGGATCAGCACGCCAGACTTCCCGCTTCCCAGTTGGCAGAGACCAAAGCAGCTCTTTCCAAGGGCATTAAAATGAATCTGCCAAACCTCCACGCCACAGGAGAATGTAACATCTTCAGAGAGTCAATACTACTCCACCGACATTTCAGACTTTGACATTTTTCTGACTTGGGCTGGTTCCCCGATTCTTCACTTTCACTGGCATTTGAGATCACATTTCTCCAGCTTTCCCTAATTCATTTAAGGAATTGGCAGTGATGCTAGATGAGCACTACCAACCTTGGGATGAATCCTTGATGGCCGTCTCTGGAAAGGAACTCACAGCCTGCCAAGGGTCACACCTTGGATTTCATTGATTGCTCCCACTGGGGGCGGGGTGTGGGCAGGGATGGGTATGAGTGGGAACTAAGGCGTCATCGGAATCGGACCTGGCATGTATTGAGTACTTACTGTATCCCAGGTGCTTTACCATCCTTCCACCAACCCCACATGGTTGTCCAGCAGATATTATTCCCTCCGCCCTACAACTGGCAAAACCAAGACTCAGAGAGGAAAACTGAGCACCCTGCCCAGAGTCACCCAGGGCACCAGCCCTGGACCATCTGACTCCATCTAAAGCCACTGCCGGCATCTCTTCTCCGCTGCTCCGACATCTCGATCAAAGACGCCCTCCTGGCACACACGGACGTCCATGCAATCTCCTGGTTGCCTTACGGGGCTGCGTAACCTAACCTCATCTAGCACCTGGGAGGCAAGGTTTAAACTGAATTCTGACAGAGGAGCTGGCGTTAGTGTTTGAGGCCAAAGATTCAGCCAACAGAAGATCTGAAGGCGGAGAAAGCGCGTATATCCTACGTCCTAGAAAAAGTTCGGAGGACAGCTGAGTGCAGCCTGCAGGAAAGAAAGACGGTTCAGGAATGGCAGCTACGGGCTAGCCGGGGGGCCTCAGAAGCTGGAGTAACCCACCAGGACTTTATTCTAAGGGCAATTAGGAAGCCACTGAAGGATTCAAAAGGCAGGAGTGTCAGGATCTGATTTGCATTTTTGGAAGGTCACTCTGGCTGTGGAGTATTCCACCCATCACATACACATTTTCAAGCTGGTTTACAATGGGTGGCTTCCCATGCCAAGACCCAGATGCTCAGACTCTCAGGACCGCACTCCAGCTCCACTTGGAGTCAGAACATTCGTTACCTACTGGGCTCTAGCCCACATCACCTTGGAATTCTCTCCTGGGGTGTGAGGTCATCCATCCATCCCAGCTTGTGTCTGCAGGAGACACACAGGCAGAGAAGGCCTGGCTCCCCTCCTTGGCAAGCAAGGCATCCTCCGTCTTTCCTTTTACTTACATCACATTACTTTTTTTAATGACATTACAGCTGAAGCATATTCCTACTTTTTTATTAGAAGCATATTCTTAAAAACCTATTCTTTTAAGCATCGTTCTGAGTGAATGCATAGCATTTCACCATTTGGGTCACACGTTTAAGAGTGGCGAGGGAAGTTCCTGGTAGCCCAGTGGTCAGGACTCACTGCTCTCCCTGCCGAGGGCCCGGGTTCCATCCCCGGCTGGGGAACTAAGATCGAGAGTCCCGCCTTCCTGCAGCCCACGTGTGGCCCCCAGGCCTTGCTTTCCCTGCTGTCGTCAGTTTCCACCAGTCAGATGGCTTAGCTCCCGCCAGGCCTCGCAGGCTTTGTCACGTGCACACGCCCTATTTAAGGCAACCTCTCAGAAGAAGACCTGCACACCAGGGCTTCGCTGGTGAGCTCGGACTTGGACGGACGGCCTCTCCTTTCCATGGAGCCTCACAGCTTCCCACACTTTGAAGGACACTTTCTATTAGCTCTCCCGCCATCAAATGAGAGCCCCACGAAGCTACCTAACAGCATATTCCATAAAAAGGACTTGTCATTTTCCTCCTAACCTGTTCTCAGCTCAACGAAAGGCACCACCAGCTAACTACCCCAACACCAAGTCAGATATGAGGCCCTGCTGACGTTTAATTCACACACACACACACACGTGCGTGCACACGCGCGTGCGCGCAGATATGTTAACACATGTCAAGAAGAAACCCACAGCAGCATTGCTGATTACTTACTCACACCCACTCTGTTACTCACAAAGACCAACTTTCTCCACCGCCCAAATGTCTCCAGTCTGTCACATGCTGCATCCCCACTGGCCGCCCCAGCACGAGCCACCCCGTCCCTCCGCTGGACTCCTCTGTGCTCTAGATGCCCTGCTTATCATGAAGCCGCACCGTCCCATTTCTGCACTGAAGGCGCAGTAGCCTTTCAGACTTCCGCCAGGAGTGCCTCGGGCTTCCTCTGTGCTCTGGACCCAGGCTGGCCCCGTCTCAGCTTCCGCTCCAGCGCACCGTGCCCCCCCACCCCACCCTTTTGGCTCCTGCTATCGGGCCCACAGGTCCTGGATCACCTCCCCCTCCAGACCCCACTCGCTCACGTTCCACCCATGCTACCGCCTCAGCTGAATGTCCTGCCCCCATTCACCAGGTTGACTCCTAACAGTCCGTGAAGACCTAGCTTCTCCCCCCAGGAAGCTGCCCCAGGCCCTGGTCCTGGCCAGGCTCACCTCTCCCGTAGGACTGGCCACGGTGCTCAAGTCAACTCTTTCCTTGCCCACTTCCTTTGGGAAAGTGGATACAGAATAAATAATAAGTAAATACAGATCCCCTACCATCTCCCCTCTTTCCTCCATCTCCTGGCTTGATTCTCCCTTAGTTTTACCATCACCCATCAGCTGGTTCCTGTCCATCTGCTAGAACAGAAGCTCCACTTTGCTCTATGCGAGCTTCACCTGAGGGGACCTTGCTGGACATGTGGGTACCTGGCCCCACAGTGCCCAGCATCTGATTCTGCAGGTGGGCGGTGGGGCAGGTCTGCATGTAATAAGCCCTGTCCCCAAGGTGGTTCTGATATCAGCAAAGTTGAGGGGCCTCTGGGACCATTTCTCCCCTCCCTCTTTCCCCGTGGGTCTCACCGTATTTGTGAGCCATCACAAATTGTGAGTATTTGGGGCCATCCCCCCAACCTCAGAATTGGGTTTAGGAGTCATGGCTCTGGCCAGTCCGTAATTAAGCACCTCCTTTCCTCTCCTGTGATGCTTCATCTGACTCCATCCTAACACTCCCAATTCTACTTTAATGCTAGTCTGTGCCTTTTAAGCTCCCAAGCCTGTTTTCTCCCTGACTGCACTCCTCCTCGTGGGCATCATTTAGCCTGCTTGACTTCTTAGGGGTGGGAAAAGAAACCACGGAAATTCAAGGGAGGGACGTGAGAGATCTGGGCAACAGCCGGGCCGTGCTCATTTCTGTTCCCACCCATCCAAGTCGGGCTCCTGGTAAGTGTTTCTCATGCAGGCCCAGGACCTCAGAGGCCCTCTACGCATCCACACAAAAAAGCAGAAGTCCCAGAAAGTAAGGAAAAATAGATGAAAACGGCAGACACGTTATCGCCCTGTAACTCCATGTAGAAGCAGGTTATTAAATGATCATATGGAGAAGATGCCAACCCTGTGGTAGGAAGAGAAATCTCCAAAACAGAAAGTAAAGGGGGAAATAAC
Source organism: Monodon monoceros (assembly GCF_005190385.1). Taxonomy (NCBI): domain Eukaryota; kingdom Metazoa; phylum Chordata; class Mammalia; order Artiodactyla; family Monodontidae; genus Monodon; species Monodon monoceros. The sequence continues at coordinate 2,625,012 of NW_021703773.1, read as the reverse complement.
CATTTCGTGAGGTGGACGAGACAGAACCAGAGCAGGTGAGCCCTAGAGCAGTCACTTGTCATCTGGCCTTTCATCTGGCCTCTTGTCTTAACCCAAGGCCTGAACAGGGTCTTCACCATCACGTGGGCTGCTCCAGAGACATTCAGAGGAGCCCATGGACAGACACCACGCTCCACCTGGAATCTGGACACTAGCACTTCTGTCCTGAGCCCAGACCACCTGCCTCCATTCTCTGCCTCAGGTTACTTCCCGCTGTGGCAGCTTTCCCACTAATTGCAAGTCCTGCATGAGAAGGCAGGAAAGATACCCTCAGTCTGACTGCCCCCCCAGGGCCCACATAGCCTTGAGCACCCTGAGGATGTAACAAACATGGAAGAAGGCAGCCTAGTGCAGAGGCCTATGAACAAGCTCTGGAGCCAGGCCCCGGCCCTGCAGTCACCGGCTGTTGCAGGATCCAGCGAGACAATGCCCATAGGACACATAGCCTCTCAATAAAGACAGGCCCTCCTTGGATAAGCAAAGGTTGTTTGTAGCTATCATTGGCGACAGTGCTCTGAAATGGATAAAAAATGTATTAACCGACACTGAAAAAGTATTATCACCTTAGCAAAAACACAGAACATTTTTCTTCGAGGGGAAGCATCCAGTCGCACGGGAAGCAAAGGAGAAAAGAAAGGGTTTTTTGTTCAAAATTGGCTGGCCATTCAATCTTCTTTGTTTTACCTTTGAGGGTTCATAATGCAAGTTCTCCTTTCTCGGAGGATGTGCTATGCTTACACTCCTAAGATGTACAGAGTCTCCCTGGAGGAGTCTGGTCTGCCCACAACAACACGTGTTCCATTGTCTGTGATATTCCACACCCCAGATTTATCAGCCCGGGCCCTAACAGGGATGGCATTCTCAGAAAGTTCAGGAACCACTTTTATGTTCCCCTTTTGATATACAGCTATAATTGCCGTGCAGGGCTTTAATAAAGTCCATCTCAAAGTTGCACACTGCCCCCACGGAGATAACTAAGTCTGCGATAATAAATCTTGTCAAAATAGGAAATTCATTTCTTTCCTGAAAATGAAATGAAGAAAATGATTTAAAGTGTCCTTTTCTCATTTACCAGCACTGAAATAATAATGTGCTGGTCTTCCCAAGCAAACGTCAAGACTTCATGCAACCTCTGGCAGGCCGGGCCAGAGTTTTGGATTTATTAGAAAGAATAACTTAATTAACAATCATTATTATGTTATTCACTGTAACCTCTTAAATATACGGGAGTTTTAAATTTTACAAAGCACGCTCTCCTTTGACTCTCATCCCAGTTTTACAGATGAGGAAACTGAGGCTCATAGAAATTCGGCAGCTTATTCATGCCCAGGTAGCTAATAAGTACGAGAGCTGAAACTGGAATCCAGGCGTCTGACTCCCAGCCCAGCGCTCTGCATGAGGTAGATGTCTGAGATGCTTTTCAAGAACCAGGAATGGAGAGATGGAGTCAAGCGAAGCTTATTTGCCTTTTTCCCAAAAACCAAACACTGATGGCAGCAGCCTTTGCTTTAGTCAGAATAATTCAGGGAAAAACACAGATTTACTTGGTTCCACTTCTAGAGGGCCAGCTCTTCCAACATCAAATAGAAAGACCAAGAAAAAAAAATCTGAACCAGTTAAATGTAGCTTCTGAGTCATTTCAAGCCATAAATATTTATTGAGTGGTTATGTGCAAAGACTCTGGCTTTGCCTTCAAGGAGCTTACAATTTAGTAGAAGGGATAATAAAACAAGAACACATGTCTCACACACATGCACACGCGCCAGAACAAAGGCTGGAGCACCCCAGAGTGCAGAGAAAGAGTGATGGGGGGCATTCAGGAAAGGTGTCTTGAAGAAGAGAGCGACGGGCTTTGACAGTGAAGGTGGAAGAAATGGCTGACGGATCCACTTGTAGAGGCAAAGGCCGGGGATGGGCCAACACACAGGAAAACTGCCTGGCACGTGGTACCCACTCACTAAAGCTTGCTCGTTTCTAGAGAAGGAAGGGAGAAGCGTCCTCAGACTGAAGTTAAAATAAAAGCTCTTCCATACTCAGAGGAGAAAGCAGAACTGGTGAACAAGAGAAGGGTCCCAGGGCTGGCTTCTGCTCCCTTTCACAGGGAGGGCCCTCGCCTCAGGCTCTAAATTTCAGCTGCCACCCGACCTACTTTGGGCCGTGGCTGTGATGCACGAACCACACAGTGCTGGATACGTCTGAGGGTGTAACATCTCTGCCCGCAAGATCCTGCTCTCTTGGTCTAGCGGACGGTTGCGGGTGACCGTAGCTCCCGGGGAACAGCCCCACCACTGCTGTAGCACAGACGGAGGCGCTGGATTGGAAGATGGATAGACAGGTTGTTGGGAGAGTTCCCACATCTTCAGCCGGTGCCATAGAGGAGGGGGGCCACTTCCATTATTTGAGGCTCCCCAGGTAGTAAAATAAGAAGAGGTACCAAAGGGCAGGTACCCAAGTTGTGGTGTATTTTAAAGGCTCAAAACTAAATAAATTAACACGTTTAATAATTAACATGCAACGAGACGTCACTATGCTCTTCAACATCCAAACAGAGACTTTATATACAGATATCAGTTCATACGGCAACAGTTACACTAGTGCTGTGGTTTCGCAGCAGGACCTAGGTTTAAGGATGTGGGAGGAACATGATTCTTTTTGATCCTGTACGTTCTTTCTTGGATTGAATATATAGACTCGTTTGGAGATAGCAGCAGAAGCTTACATTTGAGACCCTCTACGAATGGGAGACGCGGGCCCCCGTGACCCTCCTGCCTAATCTCCTGCCCTTCATCCCACTCTTATTCACTGCCCCACTCCCCATCCTAACCCACCCCCTGCGGGTAAGCCCTGGCCACAGACTCGGCTCATCCCTGTGATTCTGGTCACTGGATCGACCAAAGACATCTCTGCAGCCCAGGAGCAGGGCCTGGTCCAGCTATGTGAGGAAGGCCGAGGGCCCTCCGGGGATGCTGCAGAGACTGGCAGGGCTGACGACGCTGCCTGCACAGCTAAGTGGGGATGGCCACTTTCCGCTCCCGGGCTTGCTTTTTTTCTTTCTGCGCCCTCCTCTGCTCGGCTCCTTGGGGTCCTGTGCAAACACTGCTATTCCCGATGGCTAAAAGCACTTGTCATTTAGTGCAGCAGAGACCCTGCAAGGAACTAACTACAGGCTCGGTAGAATTCACTGCACCAAAAAATTAGATGGTTCCACTGCCTGCCTACAAATCTCTGTTGGTTTGCAAATGATTCGAAAAGAAAGAAGTGTCAGGCTTTCTTCAGATGCCCCCCAAAAGAGTGCATTGCTCATGTGAACACAAGCCTACGACCAAGAAACCTCTAGGCGAACAGAGACAGACGTACGACCCCACTCATTCAAACACTTGACCCCCGCGTTCATGGCATGCCCACTGTGTGTCAGGTGCTGAGCTAGGTATTGGGTGGACGGCTATGTACACGGCCTGGTCCCCTCCTTCACAAACATCAGAGGATGAAGGAGGTGGACAGAACAAGAGAAAAGGAGAGAGCTCAGTAAACGCTACCCCAGGGAACTTACTGGCACTGCAGGCTGAGTGTCACCGCTTAAAGGAGGGCTGAGATGTCAGCCCCCTTCCCTCCCTGTCTGCCTCCCTCACCCCTCCTCCTCTCCTCCTTTCTTTAACGCTGTCCTTCTTCTTCTTCATCCATCCTTGGCCTCACCTTTTCTCCAGCCTCCCCACCCTCCTCTCCCAACCTCAAGCTCTGAGTAAACAGAAAAAGCACACACATCCTTACGCCCAAGGCTTCCTCAGCCCTAGAAAGCTGTCGTCCTTAATGCAAATGCCTGCTTGACACATGCTTTGCAATTTATTTACTTCCAACCCCATCTTCAGAAGCAGGGGACTTGTCAGTCAGCGTCATAAATACTGGCTCTTATTTTTGTTTCCCAAAAAACTGCAGCTCCAACAGCAAGCATCCGATGAGGACGTGTGCTGCACAAGCAGAAAACTGAATGAAGCCCCAGAAGGATGCAGGCCTTTCTCGAGCTCCAGAGCTTTAGCTCAATTGCCTGAGTCGAGGTGGTTTCTATCTGTGTCAGTCAGTGCGTCACAACATCAGCCTCCAGCCCCGCTGCACAGCACCTGTCAGCCAGCGCCTTCCCACAGAATACCACCAACTGTAAAAGCTGCAACCACCGTTGAAGTTACAACCGCGATGATTTCTACAAATGCGGAGGGATGCGGTTCTGCTCAGTTAGTCCCCTATGATAGGTAGGTTACCCGTGGGACAAACACCTTTCCTTTTAGTAAATCCAGAATTCCCTTGCTCAGCTACACGTTCACCCAAATCACCAATTCACTGGCATCAAATGTCTACCTGCCTGTGTGAAGTTCTCTCTTCCTGCTGAAATAAGCGTGGTTCCACAGCATCCCCACGTCTGGGGTGACCAGGGTAGAGTCCTCAGCTGCTTGATCTTAATATACTTTGCCTTAAGGAAATGACTTCCCATAGAAAACGAGTCTTCATTAGACCTCACCTTATATGAACCTTCACTCTGGCCCCCAGCCCCACCTCGGCCATCTGTTCAACCAGCTCCTACATGAGCGTCCTCTGCCTTCTCTAAAGAGGCTTTCTGCATTGCTCTACCTCCCGTACCTTTCTCCTGAGGGCCTTCCACTTTCTTGTGATTTTGTATTTTGCTATAAATTTTAACTCCACTCTCTAAGATGGCTCTCAAGACCTGGCCAATGGCGAAAAGTACTCACCATCATTATGAAACTCAAAGCAAGCACCCTCACACCTCACCCCATACCATATCGCCCCTCACCCCAAGAATTTAAGAGTTTACATCATCACTATCACTTTGAATTAAGATGTCCTTATTATTGTTGGATCCATCCTAGCACCCAGGACACTGCATAAAATAAGGAAAATCTGTATATGGCAGATTTTCAAATGCTTACTGACACAGTATGGTATGACCAGCTAGTAAAACAAAATAACACAACTAGGGGGTGGGGAAGGGAATATATTATCATCCAGCACTCACCATGGAGATCAAGTTCACCAAGAATGTAAAGACTGAGATCAAGGAACAAAAAGAATACTGAAGTTGCCACTTTTCTATTGTGTGTATTACGTGCAGTCAGGATTCGGAGTTATACTGAAGGGAGTTACAGTGAATGGAAAGAATTCACAGAAGAGAAAGGGAGAGTTTTGTTTTGACTATGGCTCCCCAAAAAGAAAAACAATATTTATAGTGTCAGAAGCATCAGGGAAGAAGCTGGGGAGCAAGAAGTGGGATAAAAACATAGAGTGAGCAGTTTGGGAGAGGATGGGCTTCGCTCCTAAAGCACCAGACAGGAATGGAAATAGAGAGCACGCCTTCCTCAGAAGAAGTTTACATTCATGCCAAGGAAGTGGGTGAGCGCTGTCAGATATAACCAGACTTCCTCCTGTCTGACTCACAAGATGGGCTCTGGTATTTCAGACCCAGCAGAAGGACCTGATGGGACTCTCTCTCTAAGTGGCACCAACCCAAACTCCGATTCCCCGTCGGTTTGGGGAAGGCTTGTTTTTAGGTCCTGCTAAAGGGGTGGTGCCTTTGCGAAACTACTATTTACACACGAGACGGCACTCCAGGCGGGGGGAGTCGGGGGGAGGGCCGCCTTTGGAAGGGGTACGGCTAAGCCTAGCACGCCGGTTATTCTGGGTACGGTCAGAGAACATCTCTGCCCCTGGGTCTCATCTCGAGGAACAGGCTGGATGTGGGTCCTGCTGACCAACCTGGTATGAGGAGCCTGACCCACAGGCAGCCTGTCCCCCCTCGGCTGTCAAGCAGAGGCTCCAAACTTCTTTCTCAGAGTGAGACAATTTCAAGAAAAAATGTTTTCTTCTCAACGAGGAAGACCAGAGTCTCAGCCCTGGAACCCCGGGGGCCCCGTTCCCCAGTGAAGGGCTTGCAGGCCGCGGTCCGCCTTGAGGTCCGCAGGTGAAATGGCTCTGCGGGAGCTGAACTTAGTTCAGCCCAATCTCCAAAGAACCGCATCCATGGACTCCCGGCCTCCTGCACAGGGGGCTCTAAAACACCTCTGCTGGAGTCCCGGCCCAGTCAGCTAACCCCCTCCCTTCACAAGGGAAGGTGTCTCTCACCAAAGGTGTTCCTAAAGGTGCTTTGAGTTGGGGGTAGGAAGGCCCCAGACACAGAAGGGAAGCGCTGAACACAGCAGCGGTTGCCCTGAGGGGTCTTGGCCTTCGCTGGGGGGTGTCTTGTCCCCCGACTCCTCCACAGAGAGGAGACCTGTTCTCTGAGCAGGCCCTCGGGCGAGGCTGGACAGCACCCGCGCCCGACTTCCAAGGGAACTTCCCCTCCTGGCCATCCGCCGCTCCTCTTGAGTGACAAGAACAGGAGACGTTGCCAAGTGACGCCGGGCCGAGCCCTTCTGTCCCCGGGCACACAGGGTTGGGAAGCGCTTCCTGGGCTCGAGGAGGGTCGGGGAGGGGCAGGAGCCCCCCCCCCCATTCAGAGCCCCGGGAACGAGGCCCTCCGCGCTCCCGAGAGTGGGTCACCAAGGGCGAGGCGCAGGGCAGAGCAGCCTCGGAGCCCGGAGCCGCGTTTCCCCAAACGGGCTTCCCTGCAAAGCCCGGTGAGGCGGCGCGCCGGAGCGGAGCAGCCCAGCATCCCGCCGCCGCCCAAGGCCGGAAAAGTTCCTCCGGGCGCGGCGCGGCGCGGCGCGGCGCTGGCCCGCCGGCGTCTGTCCAGGGTGCTGAAGGGGCCGCGCGGGCAGCGGGCGGGCCGGCTTCCGCGCGCTCTCAGCCACCGGGCCGCCCGCTCTGCCCTTCCAGCCTCCTGCCCTGTCCTCCTCCGGCCGCACCGAAGCCTCTTCCCCGCTCCCCTCCCGCCCCGCGCCCTCCACCCGGCGGCTCCGACTCGGCCGGCCCCGGGGCCCCGCGCCCCTCCCCGCTCCCGGCTCTACCGAGCAGCTTCTCCCCGCAGCCTCCTCCGGGCGCCGCTACCGCCGGGCTGTCGCCGCCGCCCCCCTTACCTTCTTCTTTCGTTCACGGGAGCGGTTCCTCCGCTTCCTGTTGGATTCCTCCTTCTCCTTCTGCTCCTGGAGGGCCTGCGCCTCGATGTCTTTGATTTTCTTCAGCTGTTTGGCCGCTTGAGCCATGGCCGGCCACGGTGCCCCGCTCGGTCCCCGCCTCCCGGACCCTTCACACTTGGCGATCCAGGTGGCGACACCCTCCCGGGGAGGAAAAAAAGGAGTCTGCGCGCCGGCGGAGCGGAGAGCGGCGTTCCCCGCCGCGGGAAGGCGGCGGCCGGGTCGGCGGGGGACGCGGTCGCGAGAAGCGCGGAGGGCGAGGCGGCCCCCGGATGGCGCCTCCCGCCGTGGCCGGAGCTCCTCGCCGGCGCCCGGGACGGGCTCTGGGCTCGGCCCCGCCGCCGCCTCCCCCCTCCCCTTCCCTCCCCCCTCCCCCTCCCTCCCCCCGTCCCCCTCCCTCTCCTGCGGCGGCTGCGGGGAGGCGGCTCGTACTGCGGCGAGCGGCGAACGGCGGGGAGGAGGCGGACTTCAGCAGTTAACGCAGGGCTGCGCGGGGGCAGCTGGCGGCCGGGGGGCCCGGCCAGCCCGACGAGGCTCGGCGCCCGCGCTCGGCGCCCGCGCTGGCGCATTGCGAGCGCCCGGCTGCGGGCGCGCAGGCC